>NW_026696862.1:0-56948 GCF_030435755.1 Ochotona princeps | reverse complement strand
TCAATATTTACATCTAGAGGCTTTGCATTGAGGGCTATCTGAAAATGGCTGTGGCGCTGAAGTTGCCTGAGAATGTTGAGTTGGTGGCATGTGGAACCCGCATGTGGAGCATTCGTTTGTGTGGGATGCTCACCAAGCTTCATTTAAATCCAAGGCACACAAAGGGCACTAAGCATAGAGTGTGAAAACTGAGTTTCCTTGAGAGCTGCTTGGAAGGCTGATGGTGTGTGAAGTTAGTGAGCCAAATGGAGTTGTTCTCCCACAAGAACCACTCGGCTTATCCTTCTTCATATGCCCTTCACCAACATGCAGTGTTTCCTTGATTGAATTAGCTCTCACACCAATATTTGCGTCTAGAGCCTTTGCATTGAGGGCTATCTGAAAACGGCTGTGGCGCTGAAGTTGCCTGTGAATGTGGAGTTGGTGGCATGTGAAACCCGCATGTGGAGCATTCGTTTGTGTGGGATGCTCACCAAGCTTCATTTCAGTCCTAGGCACACAAAGGGCACTAAGCATAGAGTGTGAAACCTGAGTTTCCTTGAGAGCTGCTTGGAAGCCTGATGGTGTGTGAAGTTAGTGAGCCAAATGGAGTTGTTCTCCCACAAGAACCACTCAGCTGATCCTTCTTCAATATGCCCTTCACCAACATGCAGTGTTTCCTTGATTGAATTAGCTCTCACACCAATATTTGCGTCTAGAGCCTTTGCATTGAGGGACTATCTGAAAACTGCTGTGGCGCTGAAGTTGCCTGTGAATGTGGAGTTGGTGGCATGTGAAACCCAGCATGTGGAGCATTCGTTTGTGTGGGATGCTCACCAAGCTTCATTTCACTCCTAGGCACTCAAAGGGCACTAAGCATAGAGTGTGAAAACTGAGTTTCCTTGAGAGCTGCTTGGAAGCCTGATGGTGTGTGAAGTTAGTGAGCCAAATGGAGTTGTTCTCCACAAGAACCACTCGGCTGATCCTTCTTCAATATGCCCTTCACCAACATGCAGTGTTTCCTTGATTGAATTAGCTCTCACACCAATATTTGTGTCTAGAGCCTTTGCTTTGAGGGCTATCTGAAAACGGCTGTGGCGCTGAAGTTGCCTGTGAATGTGGAGTTGGTGGCATGTGAAACCCGCATGTGGAGCATTCGTTTGCGTGGGATGCTCTACCAGGTTCATTCCTAGATAATGCACTCAAAGGGCACTAAGCATAGAGTGTGAAAACTGAGTTTCCTTGAGAGCTGCTTGGAAGCCTGATGGTGTGTGAAGTTAGTGAGCCAAATGGAGTTGTTCTCCCACAAGAACCACTCGGCTGATCCTTCTTCAATATGCCCTTCACCAACATGCAGTGTTTCCTTGATTGAATTAGCTCTCACACCAATATTTGCGTCTAGAGCCTTTGCATTGAGGGCTATCTGAAAATGGCTGTGGCGCTGAAGTTGCCTGAGAATGTGGAGTTGGTGGCATGTGGAACCCGCATGTGGAGCATTCGTTTGTGTGGGATGCTCACCAAGATTCATTTCAGTCCTAGCCACTCAAAGGGCACTAAGCATAGAGTGTGAAAACTGAGTTTCCTTGAGAGCTGCTTGGAAGCCTGATGGTGTGTGAAGTTAGTGAGCCAAATGGAGTTGTTCTCCCACAAGAACCACTCGGCTGATTCTTCTTCAATATGCCCTTCAGCAACATGCAGTGTTTCCTTGATTGAATTAGCTCTCACACCAATATTTGCGTCTAGAGCCTTTGCTTTGAGGGCTATCTGAAAACGGCTGTGGCGCTGAAGTTGCCTGTGAATGTGGAGTTGGTGGCATGTGAAACCCGCATGTGGAGCATTCGTTTGTGTGGGATGCTCTACCAGGTTCATTCCTAGATAATGCCCTCAAAGGGCACTAGCATAGAGTGTGAAAACTGAGTTTCCTTGAGAGCTGCTTGAAAGCCTGATGGTGTGTGAAGTTAGTGAGCCAAATGGAGTTGTTCTCACACAAGAACCACTCGGCTGATCCTTCTTCAATATGCCCTTCACCAACATGCAGTGTTTCCTTGATTGAATTAGCTCTCACACCAATATTTGCGTCTAGAGCCTTTGCATTGAGGGCTATCTGAAAACGGCTGTGGCGCTGAATTTGCCTGTTAATGTGGAGTTGGTGGCATGTGAAACCCGCATGTGGAGCATTCGTTTGTGTGGGATGCTCACCAAGCTTCATTTCACTCCTACGCACTCAAAGGGCACTAAGCATAGAGTGTGAAAACTGAGTTTCCTTGAGAGCTGCTTGGAAGCCTGATGGTGTGTGAAGTTAGTGAGCCAAATGGAGTTGTTCTCCCACAAGAACCACTCGGCTGATCCTTCTTCAATATGCCCTTCACCAACATGCAGTGTTTCCTTGATTGAATTAGCTCTCACACCAATATTTGCGTCTAGAGCCTTTGCATTGAGGGCTATCTGAAAGCGGCTGTGGCGCTGAAGTTGCCTGTGAATGTGGAGTTGGTGGCATGTGAAACCCGCATGTGGAGCATTTGTTTGTGTGGGATGCTCTACCAGGTTCATTCCTAGATAATGTAGTGAAAGGGCACTAAACATAGAGTGTGAATACTGAGTTTCCTTGAGAGCTGCTTGGAAGCCTGATGGTGTGTGAAGTTAGTGAGCCAAATGGAGTTGTTCTCCCACAAGAACCACTCGAATGATCCTTCTTCAATATGCCCTTCACCAACATGCAGTGTTTCCTTGATTGAATTAGCTCTCACACCAATATTTGCGTCTAGAGCCTTTGCATTGAGGGCTATCTGAAAATGGCTGTGGCGCTGAAGTTGCCTGTGAATGTGGAGTTGGTGGCATGTGGAACCCGCATATGAGGCATTCGTTTGTGTGGGATGCTCACCAAGATTCATTTCAGTCCTAGGCACTCAAAGGGCACTAAGCATAGAGTGTGAAAACTGAGTTTCCTTGAGAGCTGCTTGGAAGCCTGATGGTGTGTGAAGTTAGTGAGCCAAATGGAGTTGTTCTTGCACAAGGATCACTTGGTTGATCCTTCTTCAATATGCCCTTCACCAACATGCAGTGTTTCCTTGATTGAATTAGCTCTCACACCAATATTTGCGTCTAGAGCCTTTGCATTGAGGGCTATCTGAAAATGGCTGTGGCGCTGAAGTTGCCTGAGAATGTGGAGTTGGTGGCATGTGGAACCCGCATGTGGAGCATTCGTTTGTGTGGGATGCTCACCAAGATTCATTCCAGTCCTAGGCACTCAAAGGGCACTAATCATAGAGTGTGAAAACTGAGTTTCCTTGAGAGCTGCTTGGAAGCCTGATGGTGTGTGAGGTTAGTGAGCCAAATGGAGTTGTTCTCACACAAGAACTACTCGGCTGATTCTTCTTCAATATGCCCTTCACCAACATGCAGTGTTTCCTTGGTTGAATTAGCTCTCACACCAATATTTACATCTAGAGGCTTTGCATTGAGGGCTATCTGAAAATGGCTGTGGCACTGAAGTTGCCTGAGCATGTGGAGTTGGTGGCATGTGGAACCCGCATGTGGAGCATTCGTTTGTGTGGGATGCTCTACCAGGTTCATTCCTAGATAATGCACTCAAAGGGCACTAGCATAGAGTGTGAAAACTGAGTTTCCTTGAGAGCTGCTTGGAAGCCTGATGGTGTGTGAAGTTAGTGAGCCAAATGGAGTTGTTCTCCCACAAGAACCACTCAGCTGATCCTTCTTCAATATGCCCTTCACCAACATGCAGTGTTTCCTTGATTGAATTAGCTCTCACACCAATATTTGCGTCTAGAGCCTTTGCATTGAGGGCTATCTGAAAATGGCTGTGGCGCTGAAGTTGCCTGTGAATGTGGAGTTGGTGGCATGTGAAACCCGCATGTGGAGCATTCGTTTGTGTGGGATGCTCTACCAGGTTAATTCCTACATAATGCACTCAAAGGGCACTAAGCATAGAGTGTGAAAACTGAGTTTCCTTGAGAGCTGCTTGGAAGTCTGATGGTGTGTGAAGTTAGTGAGCCAAATGGAGTTTTTCTCGCACAAGGACCACTCGGCTGATTCTTCTTCAATATGCCCTTCACCAACATGCAGTGTTTCCTTGATTGAATTAGCTCTCACACCAATATTTACATCTGGAGGCTTTGCATTGAGGGCTATCTGAAAATGGCTGTGGCGCTGAAGTTGCCTGAGAATGTTGAGTTGGTGGCATGTGGAACCCGCATGTGGAGCATTCGTTTGTGTGGGATGCTCACCAAGCTTCATTTAAATCCAAGGCACACAAAGGTCACTAAGCATAGAGTGTGAAAACTGAGTTTCCTTGAGAGCTGCTTGGAAGGCTGATGGTGTGTGAAGTTAGTGAGCCAAATGGAGTTGTTCTCCCACAGGAACCACTCGGCTTATCCTTCTTCAATATGCCCTTCACCAACATGCAGTGTTTCCTTGATTGAATTAGCTCTCACACCAATATTTGCGTCTAGAGCCTTTGCATTGAGGGCTATCTGAAAACGGCTGTGGCGCTGAAGTTGCCTGTGAATGTGGAGTTGGTGGCATGTGAAACCCGCATGTGGAGCATTCGTTTGTGTGGGATGCTCACCAAGCTTCATTTCAGTCCTAGGCACTCAAAGGGCACTAAGCATAGAGTGTGAAAACTGAGTTTCCTTGAGAGCTGCTTGGAAGCCTGATGGTGTGTGAAGTTAGTGAGCCAAATGGAGTTGTTCTCCCACAAGAACCACTCGGCTGATCCTTCTTCAATATGCCCTTCACCAACATGCAGTGTTTCCTTGATTGAATTAGCTCTCACACCAATATTTGCGTCTAGAGCCTTTGCATTGAGGGCTATCTGAAAATTTCTGTGGCGCTGAAGTTGCCTGTGAATGTGGAGTTGGTGGCATGTGAAACCCGCATGTGCAGCATTCGTTTGTGTGGGATGCTCACCAAGCTTCATTTCACTCCTACGCACTCAAAGGGCACTAAGCATAGAGTGTGAAAACTGAGTTTCCTTGAGAGCTGCTTGGAAGCCTGATGGTGTGTGAAGTTAGTGAGCCAAATGGAGTTGTTCTCCCACAAGAACCACTCGGCTGATCCTTCTTCAATATGCCCTTCACCAACATGCAGTGTTTCCTTGATTGAATTAGCTCTCACACCAATATTTGTGTCTAGAGCCTTTGCATTGAGGGCTATCTGAAAGCGGCTGTGGCGCTGAAGTTGCCTGTGAATGTGGAAGTTGGTGGCATGTGAAACCCGCATGTGGAGCATTCGTTTGCGTGGGATGCTCTACCAGGTTCATTCCTAGATAATGCACTCAAAGGGCACTAAGCATAGAGTGTGAAAACTGAGTTTCCTTGAGAGCTGCTTGGAAGCCTGATGGTGTGTGAAGTTAGTGAGCCAAATGGAGTTGTTCTCCCACAAGAACCACTCGGCTGATCCTTCTTCAATATGCCCTTCACCAACATGCAGTGTTTCCTTGATTGAATTAGCTCTCACACCAATATTTGCGTCTAGAGCCTTTGCATTGAGGGCTATCTGAAAATGGCTGTGGCGCTGAAGTTGCCTGAGAATGTGGAGTTGGTGGCATGTGGAACCCGCATGTGGAGCATTCGTTTGTGTGGGATGCTCACCAAGATTCATTTCAGTCCTAGCCACTCAAAGGGCACTAAGCATAGAGTGTGAAAACTGAGTTTCCTTGAGAGCTGCTTGGAAGCCTGATGGTGTGTGAAGTTAGTGAGCCAAATGGAGTTGTTCTCCCACAAGAACCACTCGGCTGATTCTTCTTCAATATGCCCTTCACCAACATGCAGTGTTTCCTTGATTGAATTAGCTCTCACACCAATATTTGCGTCTAGAGCCTTTGCTTTGAGGGCTATCTGAAAACGGCTGTGGCGCTGAAGTTGCCTGTGAATGTGGAGTTGGTGGCATGTGAAACCCGCATGTGGAGCATTCGTTTGTGTGGGATGCTCTACCAGGTTCATTCCTAGATAATGCACTCAAAGGGCACTAGCATAGAGTGTGAAAACTGAGTTTCCTTGAGAGCTGCTTGGAAGCCTGATGGTGTGTGAAGTTAGTGAGCCAAATGGAGTTGTTCTCCCACAAGAACCACTCGGCTGATCCTTCTTCAATATGCCCTTCAGCAACATGCAGTGTTTCCTTGATTGAATTAGCTCTCACACCAATATTTGCGTCTAGAGCTTTGCATTGAGGGCTATCTGAAAATGGCTGTGGCGCTGAAGTTGCCTGTGAATGTGGAGTTGGTGGCATGTGAAACCCGCATGTGGAGCATTCGTTTGTGTGGGATGCTCTACCAGGTTCATTCCTACATAATGCACTCAAAGGGCACTAAGCATAGAGTGTGAAAACTGAGTTTCCTTGAGAGCTGCTTGGAAGTCTGATGGTGTGTGAAGTTAGTGAGCCAAATGGAGTTGTTCTCCCACAAGGACCACTCGGCTGATTCTTCTTCAATATGCCCTTCACCAACATGCAGTGTTTCCTTGATTGAATTAGCTCTCACACCAATATTTACATCTACAGGCTTTGCATTGAGGGCTATCTGAAAATGGCTGTGGCGCTGAAGTTGCCTGAGAATGTGGAGTTGGTGGCATGTGAAACCCGCATGTGGAGCATTTCGTTTGTGTGGGATGCTCACCAAGCTTCATTTAAATCCAAGGCACACAAAGGGCACTAAGCATAGAGTGTGAAACCTGAGTTTCCTTGAGAGCTGCTTGGAAACCTGATGGTGTGTGAAGTTAGTGAGCCAAATGGAGTTGTTCTCCCACAAGAACCACTCGGCTGATCCTTCTTCAATATGCCCTTCACCAACATGCAGTGTTTCCTTGATTGAATTAGCTCTCACACCAATATTTGCGTCTAGAGCCTTTGCATTGAGGGCTATCTGAAAACGGCTGTGGCGCTGAAGTTGCCTGTGAATGTGGAGTTGGTGGCATGTGAAACCCGCATGTGGAGCATTCGTTTGTGTGGGATGCTCTACTAGATTCATTCCTACATAATGCACTCAAAGGGCACTAAGCATAGAGTGTGAAAACTGAGTTTCCTTGAGAGCTGCTTGGAAGCCTGATGGTGTGTGAAGTTAGTGAGCCAAATGGAGTTGTTCTCGCACAAGGATCACTTGGTTGATCCTTCTTCAATATGCCCTTCACCAACATGCAGTGTTTCCTTGATTGAATTAGCTCTCACACCAATATTTGCGTCTAGAGCCTTTGCATTGAGGGCTATCTGAAAATTTCTGTGGCGCTGAAGTTGCCTGTGAATGTGGAGTTGGTGGCATGTGAAACCCGCATGTGCAGCATTCGTTTGTGTGGGATGCTCACCAAGCTTCATTTCACTCCTACGCACTCAAAGGGCACTAAGCATAGAGTGTGAAAACTGAGTTTCCTTGAGAGCTGCTTGGAAGCCTGATGGTGTGTGAAGTTAGTGAGCCAAATGGAGTTGTTCTCCCACAAGAACCACTCGGCTGATCCTTCTTCAATATGCCCTTCACCAACATGCAGTGTTTCCTTGATTGAATTAGCTCTCACACCAATATTTGTGTCTAGAGCCTTTGCATTGAGGGCTATCTGAAAGCGGCTGTGGCGCTGAAGTTGCCTGTGAAAGTGGAGTTGGTGGCATGTGAAACCCGCATGTGGAGCATTCGTTTGCGTGGGATGCTCTACCAGGTTCATTCCTAGATAATGCACTCAAAGGGCACTAAGCATAGAGTGTGAAAACTGAGTTTCCTTGAGAGCTGCTTGGAAGCCTGATGGTGTGTGAAGTTAGTGAGCCAAATGGAGTTGTTCTCCCACAAGAACCACTCGGCTGATCCTTCTTCAATATGCCCTTCACCAACATGCAGTGTTTCCTTGATTGAATTAGCTCTCACACCAATATTTGCGTCTAGAGCCTTTGCATTGAGGGCTATCTGAAAATTTCTGTGGCGCTGAAGTTGCCTGTGAATGTGGAGTTGGTGGCATGTGAAACCCGCATGTGGAGCATTTGTTTGTGTGGGATGCTCACCAAGCTTCATTTCACTCCTACGCACTCAAAGGGCACTAAGCATAGAGTGTGAAAACTGAGTTTCCTTGAGAGCTGCTTGGAAGCCTGATGGTGTGTGAAGTTAGTGAGCCAAATGGAGTTGTTCTCCCACAAGAACCACTCAGCTGATCCTTCTTCAATATGCCCTTCAGCAACATGCAGTGTTTCCTTGATTGAATTAGCTCTCACACCAATATTTGTGTCTAGAGCCTTTGCATTGAGGGCTATCTGAAAGCGCTGTGGCGCTGAAGTTGCCTGTGAATGTGGAGTTGGTGGCATGTGAAACCCGCATGTGGAGCATTCGTTTGCGTGGGATGCTCTACCAGGTTCATTCCTAGATAATGCACTCAAAGGGCACTAAGCATAGAGTGTGAAAACTGAGTTTCCTTGAGAGCTGCTTGGAAGCCTGATGGTGTGTGAAGTTAGTGAGCCAAATGGAGTTGTTCTCCCACAAGAACCACTCGGCTGATCCTTCTTCAATATGCCCTTCACCAACATGCAGTGTTTCCTTGATTGAATTAGCTCTCACACCAATATTTGCGTCTAGAGCCTTTGCATTGAGGGCTATCTGAAAATGGCTGTGGCGCTAAAGTTGCCTGATAATGTGGAGTTGGTGGCATGTGGAACCCGCATGTGGAGCATTCGTTTGTGTGGGATGCTCACCAAGATTCATTTCAGTCCTAGCCACTCAAAGGGCACTAAGCATAGAGTGTGAAAACTGAGTTTCCTTGAGAGCTGCTTGGAAGCCTGATGGTGTGTGAAGTTAGTGAGCCAAATGGAGTTGTTCTCCCACAAGAACCACTCGGCTGATTCTTCTTCAATATGCCCTTCAGCAACATGCAGTGTTTCCTTGATTGAATTAGCTCTCACACCAATATTTGCGTCTAGAGCCTTTGCTTTGAGGGCTATCTGAAAACGGCTGTGGCGCTGAAGTTGCCTGTGAATGTGGAGTTGGTGGCATGTGAAACCCGCATGTGGAGCATTCGTTTGTGTGGGATGCTCTACCAGGTTCATTCCTAGATAATGCACTCAAAGGGCACTAGCATAGAGTGTGAAAACTGAGTTTCCTTGAGAGCTGCTTGGAAGCCTGATGGTGTGTGAAGTTAGTGAGCCAAATGGAGTTGTTCTCCCACAAGAACCATTCGGCTGATCCTTCTTCAATATGCCCTTCACCAACATGCAGTGTTTCCTTGATTGAATTAGCTCTCACACCAATATTTACATCTAGAGGCTTTGCATTGAGGGCTATCTGAAAATGGCTGTGGCGCTGAAGTTGCCTGAGAATGTGGAGTTGGTGGCATGTGAAACCCGCATGTGCAGCATTCGTTTGTGTGGGATGCTCACCAAGCTTCATTTAAATCCAAGGCACACAAAGGGCACTAAGCATAGAGTGTGAAACCTGAGTTTCCTTGAGAGCTGCTTGGAAACCTGATGGTGTGTGAAGTTAGTGAGCCAAATGGAGTTGTTCTCCCACAAGAACCACTCGGCTGATCCTTCTTCAATATGCCCTTCACCAACATGCAGTGTTTCCTTGATTGAATTAGCTCTCACACCAATATTTGCGTCTAGAGCCTTTGCATTGAGGGCTATCTGAAAACGCCTGTGGCGCTGAATTTGCCTGAGAATGTGGAGTTGGTGGCATGTGAAACCCGCATGTGGAGCATTCGTTTGTGTGGGATGCTCTACCAGGTTCATTCCTAGATAATGCACTCAAAGGGCACTAAGCATAGAGTGTGAAAACTGAGTTTCCTTGAGAGCTGCTTGGAAGCCTGATGGTGTGTGAAGTTAGTGAGCCAAATGGAGTTGTTCTCCCACAAGAACCACTCGGCTGATCCTTCTTCAATATGCCCTTCACCAACATGCAGTGTTTCCTTGATTGAATTAGCTCTCACACCAATATTTGCGTCTAGAGCCTTTGCATTGAGGGCTATCTGAAAGTGGCTGTGGCGCTGAAGTTGCCTGTGAATGTGGAGTTGGTGGCATGTGAAACCCGCATGTGGAGCATTCGTTTGTGTGGGATGCTCTACCAGGTTCATTCCTAGATAATGCACTCAAAGGGCACTAAGCATAGAGTGTGAAAACTGAGTTTCCTTGAGAGCTGCTTGGAAGCCTGATGGTGTGTGAAGTTAGTGAGCCAAATGGAGTTGTTCTCCCACAAGAACCACTCGGCTGATCCTTCTTCAATATGCCCTTCACCAACATGCAGTGTTTCCTTGATTGAATTAGCTCTCACACCAATATTTGCGTCTAGAACCTTTGCATTGAGGGCTATCTGAAAACGGCTGTGGCGCTGAAGTTGCCTGTGAATGTGGAGTTGGTGGCATGTGAAACCCGCATGTGGAGCATTCGTTTGTGTGGGATGCTCTACTAGATTCATTCCTAGATAATGCACTCAAAGGGCACTAAGTATAGAGTGTGAAAACTGAGTTTCCTTGAGAGCTGCTTGGAAGCCTGATGGTGTGTGAAGTTAGTGAGCCAAATGGAGTTGTTCTCCCACAAGAACCACTCGGCTGATCCTTCTTCAATATGCCCTTCACCAACACGCAATGTTTCCTTGATTGAATTAGCTCTCACACCAATATTTGCGTCTAGAGCCTTTGCAATGAGGGCTATCTGAAAACGGCTGTGGCGCTGAAGTTGCCTGTGAATGTGGAGTTGGTGGCATGTGAAACCCGCATGTGGAGCATTCGTTTGTGTGGGATGCTCTACTAGATTCATTCCTAGATAATTCACTCAAAGGGCACTAAGCATAGAGTGTGAAAACTGAGTTTCCTTGAGAGCTGCTTGGAAACCTGATGGTGTGTGAAGTTAGTGAGCCAAATGGAGTTGTTCTCCCACAAGAACCACTCGGCTGATCCTTCTTCAATATGCCCTTCACCAACATGCAGTGTTTCCTTGATTGAATTAGCTCTCACACCAATATTTGCGTCTAGAGCCTTTGCATTGAGGGCATTCTGAAAACGGCAGTGGCGCTGAAGTTGCCTGTGAATGTGGAGTTGGTGGCATGTGAAACCTGCATGTGGAGCATTCGTTTGTGTGGGATGCTCTACCAGGTTCATTCCTAGATAATGCACTCAAAGGGCACTAAGCATAGAGTGTGAAAACTGAGTTTCCTTGAGAGCTGCTTGGAAGCCTGATGGTGTGTGAAGTTAGTGAGCCAAATGGAGTTGTTCTCCCACAAGAACCACTCGGCTGATCCTTCTTCAATATGCCCTTCACCAACATGCAGTGTTTCCTTGATTGAATTAGCTCTCACACCAATATTTGCGTCTAGAGCCTTTGCATTGAGGGCTATCTGAAAATTTCTGTGGCGGCTGAAGTTGCCTGTGAATGTGGAGTTGGTGCATGTGAAACCCGCATGTGGAGCATTCGTTTGTGTGGGATGCTCACCAAGCTTCATTTCACTCCTAGGCACTCAAAGGGCACTAAGCATAGAGTGTGAAAACTGAGTTTCCTTGAGAGCTGCTTGGAAGCCTGATGGTGTGTGAAGTTAGTGAGCCAAATGGAGTTGTTCTCCCACAAGAACCACTCGGCTGATCCTTCTTCAATATGCCCTTCAGCAACATGCAGTGTTTCCTTGATTGAATTAGCTCTCACACCAATATTTGTGTCTAGAGCCTTTGCATTGAGGGCTATCTGAAAGCGGCTGTGGCGCTGAAGTTGCCTGTGAATGTGGAGTTGGTGGCATGTGAAACCCGCATGTGGAGCATTCGTTTGCGTGGGATGCTCTACCAGGTTCATTCCTAGATAATGCACTCAAAGGGCACTAAGCATAGAGTGTGAAAACTGAGTTTCCTTGAGAGCTGCTTGGAAGCCTGATGGTGTGTGAAGTTAGTGAGCCAAATGGAGTTGTTCTCCCACAAGAACCACTCGGCTGATCCTTCTTCAATATGCCCTTCACCAACATGCAGTGTTTCCTTGATTGAATTAGCTCTCACACCAATATTTGCGTCTAGAGCCTTTGCATTGAGGGCTATCTGAAAATGGCTGTGGCGCTAAAGTTGCCTGAGAATGTGGAGTTGGTGGCATGTGGAACCCGCATGTGGAGCATTCGTTTGTGTGGGATGCTCACCAAGATTCATTTCAGTCCTAGCCACTCAAAGGGCACTAAGCATAGAGTGTGAAAACTGAGTTTCCTTGAGAGCTGCTTGGAAGCCTGATGGTGTGTGAAGTTAGTGAGCCAAATGGAGTTGTTCTCCCACAAGAACCACTCGGCTGATTCTTCTTCAATATGCCCTTCAGCAACATGCAGTGTTTCCTTGATTGAATTAGCTCTCACACCAATATTTGCGTCTAGAGCCTTTGCTTTGAGGGCTATCTGAAAACGGCTGTGGCGCTGAAGTTGCCTGTGAATGTGGAGTTGGTGGCATGTGAAACCCGCATGTGGAGCATTCGTTTGTGTGGGATGCTCTACCAGGTTCATTCCTACATAATGCACTCAAAGGGCACTAGCATAGAGTGTGAAAACTGAGTTTCCTTGAGAGCTGCTTGGAAGCCTGATGGTGTGTGAAGTTAGTGAGCCAAATGGAGTTGTTCTCCCACAAGAACCATTCGGCTGATCCTTCTTCAATATGCCCTTCACCAACATGCAGTGTTTCCTTGATTGAATTAGCTCTCACACCAATATTTGCGTCTAGAGCCTTTGCATTGAGGGCTATCTGAAAATGGCTGTGGCGCTGAAGTTGCCTGTGAATGTGGAGTTGGTGGCATGTGGAACCCGCATGTGGAGCATTCGTTTGTGTGGGATGCTCTACTAGATTCATTCCTAGATAATTCACTCAAAGGGCACTAAGCATAGAGTGTGAAAACTGAGTTTCCTTGAGAGCTGCTTGGAAACCTGATGGTGTGTGAAGTTAGTGAGCCAAATGGAGTTGTTCTCCCACAAGAACCACTCGGCTGATCCTTCTTCAATATGCCCTTCACCAACATGCAGTGTTTCCTTGATTGAATTAGCTCTCACACCAATATTTGCGTCTAGAGCCTTTGCATTGAGGGCTATCTGAAAACGGCTGTGGCGCTGAAGTTGCCTGTGAATGTGGAGTTGGTGGCATGTGAAACCCGCATGTGGAGCCTTCGTTTGTGTGGGATGCTCTACGAGGTTCATTCCTAGATAATGCACTCAAAGGGCACTAAGCATAGAGTGTGAAAACTGAGTTTCCTTGAGAGCTGCTTGGAAGCCTGATGGTGTGTGAAGTTAGTGAGCCAAATGGAGTTGTTCTCCCACAAGAACCACTCGGCTGATCCTTCTTCAATATGCCCTTCACCAACATGCAGTGTTTCCTTGATTGAATTAGCTCTCACACCAATATTTGCGTCTAGAGGCTTTGCATTGAGGGCTATCTGAAAATGGCTGTGGCACTGAAGTTGCCTGAGAATGTGGAGTTGGTGGCATGTGAAACCCGCATGTGGAGCATTCGTTTGTGTGGGATGCTCACCAAGCTTCATTTAAATCCAAGGCACACAAAGGGCACTAAGCATAGAGTGTGAAAACTGAGTTTCCTTGAGAGCTGCTTGGAAGCCTGATGGTGTGTGAAGTTAGTGAGCCAAATGGAGTTGTTCTCCCACAAGAACCACTCGGCTGATCCTTCTTCAATATGCCCTTCACCAACATGCAGTGTTTCCTTGATTGAATTAGCTCTCACACCAATATTTGCATCTAGAGCCTTTGCATTGAGGGCTATCTGAAAATGGCTGTGGCGCTGAAGTTGCCTGTGAATGTGGAGTTGGTGGCATGTGAAACCCGCATGTGGAGCATTCGTTTGTGTGGGATGCTCACCAAGATTCATTTCAGTCCTAGGCACTCAAAGGGCACTAAGCATAGAGTGTGAAAACTGAGTTTCCTTGAGAGCTGCTTGGAAGTCTGATGGTGTGTGAAGTTAGTGAGCCAAATGGAGTTGTTCTCCCACAAGGACCACTCGGCTGATTCTTCTTCAATATGCCCTTCACCAACATGCAGTGTTTCCTTGATTGAATTAGCTCTCACACCAATATTTACATCAAGAGGCTTTGCATTGAGGGCTATCTGAAAATGTCTGTGGCACTGAAGTTGCCTGAGAATGTGGAGTTGGTGGCATGTGAAACCCGCATGTGGAGCATTCGTTTGTGTGGGATGCTCACCAAGCTTCATTTAAATCCAAGGCACTCAAAGGGCACTAAGCATAGAGTGTGAAACCTGAGTTTCCTGGAGAGCTGCTTGGAAGCCTGATGGTGTGTGAAGTTAGTGAGCCAAATGGAGTTGTTCTCCCACAAGAACCACTCGGCTGATCCTTCTTCAATATGCCCTTCACCAACATGCAGTGTTTCCTTGATTGAATTAGCTCTCACACCAATATTTGCGTCTAGAGCCTTTGCATTGAGGGCTATCTGAAAATGGCTGTGGCGCTAAAGTTGCCTGAGAATGTGGAGTTGGTGGCATGTGGAACCCGCATGTGGAGCATTCGTTTGTGTGGGATGCTCACCAAGATTCATTTCAGTCCTAGCCACTCAAAGGGCACTAAGCATAGAGTGTGAAAACTGAGTTTCCTTGAGAGCTGCTTGGAAGCCTGATGGTGTGTGAAGTTAGTGAGCCAAATGGAGTTGTTCTCCCACAAGAACCACTCGGCTGATTCTTCTTCAATATGCCCTTCAGCAACATGCAGTGTTTCCTTGATTGAATTAGCTCTCACACCAATATTTGCGTCTAGAGCCTTTGCTTTGAGGGCTATCTGAAAACGGCTGTGGCGCTGAAGTTGCCTGTGAATGTGGAGTTGGTGGCATGTGAAACCCGCATGTGGAGCATTCGTTTGTGTGGGATGCTCTACCAGGTTCATTCCTAGATAATGCACTCAAAGGGCACTAGCATAGAGTGTGAAAACTGAGTTTCCTTGAGAGCTGCTTGGAAGCCTGATGGTGTGTGAAGTTAGTGAGCCAAATGGAGTTGTTCTCCCACAAGAACCATTCGGCTGATCCTTCTTCAATATGCCCTTCACCAACATGCAGTGTTTCCTTGATTGAAATAGCTCTCACACCAATATTTGCGTCTAGAGCCTTTGCATTGAGGGCTATCTGAAAATGGCTGTGGCGCTGAAGTTGCCTGTGAATGTGGAGTTGGTGGCATGTGAAACCCGCATGTGGAGCATTCGTTTGTGTGGGATGCTCTACTAGATTCATTCCTAGATAATTCACTCAAAGGGCACTAAGCATAGAGTGTGAAAACTGAGTTTCCTTGAGAGCTGCTTGGAAACCTGATGGTGTGTGAAGTTAGTGAGCCAAATGGAGTTGTTCTCCCACAAGAACCACTCGGCTGATCCTTCTTCAATATGCCCTTCACCAACATGCAGTGTTTCCTTGATTGAATTAGCTCTCACACCAATATTTGCGTCTAGAGCCTTTGCATTGAGGGCTATCTGAAAACGGCTGTGGCGCTGAAGTTGCCTGTGAATGTGGAGTTGGTGGCATGTGAAACCCGCATGTGGAGCCTTCGTTTGTGTGTGATGCTCTACCAGGTTCATTCCTAGATAATGCACTCAAAGGGCACTAAGCATAGAGTGTGAAAACTGAGTTTCCTTGAGAGCTGCTTGGAAGCCTGATGGTGTGTGAAGTTAGTGAGCCAAATGGAGTTGTTCTCCCACAAGAACCACTCGGCTGATCCTTCTTCAATATGCCCTTCACCAACATGCAGTGTTTCCTTGATTGAATTAGCTCTCACACCAATATTTGCGTCTAGAGCCTTTGCATTGAGGGCATTCTGAAAACGGCTGTGGCGCTGAAGTTGCCTGTGAATGTGGAGTTGGTGGCATGTGAAACCTGCATGTGGAGCATTCGTTTGTGTGGGATGCTCTACCAGGTTCATTCCTAGATAATGCACTCAAAGGGCACTAAGCATAGAGTGTGAAAACTGAGTTTCCTTGAGAGCTGCTTGGAAGCCTGATGGTGTGTGAAGTTAGTGAGCCAAATGGAGTTGTTCTCCCACAAGAACCACTCGGCTGATCCTTCTTCAATATGCCCTTCACCAACATGCAGTGTTTCCTTGATTGAATTAGCTCTCACACCAATATTTGCGTCTAGAGCCTTTGCATTGAGGGCTATCTGAAAATTTCTGTGGCGCTGAAGTTGCCTGTGAATGTGGAGTTGGTGGCATGTGAAACCCTCATGTGGAGCATTTGTTTGTGTGGGATGCTCACCAAGCTTCATTTCACTCCTACGCACTCAAAGGGCACTAAGCATAGAGTGTGAAAACTGAGTTTCCTTGAGAGCTGCTTGGAAGCCTGATGGTGTGTGAAGTTAGTGAGCCAAATGGAGTTGTTCTCCCACAAGAACCACTCAGCTGATCCTTCTTCAATATGCCCTTCAGCAACATGCAGTGTTTCCTTGATTGAATTAGCTCTCACACCAATATTTGTGTCTAGAGCCTTTGCATTGAGGGCTATCTGAAAGCGGCTGTGGCGCTGAAGTTGCCTGTGAATGTGGAGTTGGTGGCATGTGAAACCCGCATGTGGAGCATTCGTTTGCGTGGGATGCTCTACCAGGTTCATTCCTAGATAATGCACTCAAAGGGCACTAAGCATAGAGTGTGAAAACTGAGTTTCCTTGAGAGCTGCTTGGAAGCCTGATGGTGTGTGAAGTTAGTGAGCCAAATGGAGTTGTTCTCCCACAAGAACCACTCGGCTGATCCTTCTTCAATATGCCCTTCACCAACATGCAGTGTTTCCTTGATTGAATTAGCTCTCACACCAATATTTGCGTCTAGAGCCTTTGCATTGAGGGCTATCTGAAAATGGCTGTGGCGCTAAAGTTGCCTGAGAATGTGGAGTTGGTGGCATGTGGAACCCGCATGTGGAGCATTCGTTTGTGTGGGATGCTCACCAAGATTCATTTCAGTCATAGCCACTCAAAGGGCACTAAGCATAGAGTGTGAAAACTGAGTTTCCTTGAGAGCTGCTTGGAAGCCTGATGGTGTGTGAAGTTAGTGAGCCAAATGGAGTTGTTCTCCACAAGAACCACTCGGCTGATTCTTCTTCAATATGCCCTTCAGCAACATGCAGTGTTTCCTTGATTGAATTAGCTCTCACACCAATATTTGCGTCTAGAGCCTTTGCTTTGAGGGCTATCTGAAAACGGCTGTGGCGCTGAAGTTGCCTGTGAATGTGGAGTTGGTGGCATGTGAAACCCGCATGTGGAGCATTCGTTTGTGTGGGATGCTCTACCAGGTTCATTCCTAGATAATGCACTCAAAGGGCACTAGCATAGAGTGTGAAAACTGAGTTTCCTTGAGAGCTGCTTGGAAGCCTGATGGTGTGTGAAGTTAGTGAGCCAAATGGAGTTGTTCTCCCACAAGAACCATTCGGCTGATCCTTCTTCAATATGCCCTTCACCAACATGCAGTGTTTCCTTGATTGAATTAGCTCTCACACCAATATTTACATCTAGAGGCTTTGCATTGAGGGCTATCTGAAAATGGCTGTGGCGCTGAAGTTGCCTGAGAATGTGGAGTTGGTGGCATGTGAAACCCGCATGTGCAGCATTCGTTTGTGTGGGATGCTCACCAAGCTTCATTTAAATCCAAGGCACACAAAGGGCACTAAGCATAGAGTGTGAAACCTGAGTTTCCTTGAGAGCTGCTTGGAAACCTGATGGTGTGTGAAGTTAGTGAGCCAATGGAGTTGTTCTCCCACAAGAACCACTCGGCTGATCCTTCTTCAATATGCCCTTCACCAACATGCAGTGTTTCCTTGATTGAATTAGCTCTCACACCAATATTTGCGTCTAGAGCCTTTGCATTGAGGGCTATCTGAAAACGCCTGTGGCGCTGAATTTGCCTGAGAATGTGGAGTTGGTGGCATGTGAAACCCGCATGTGGAGCATTCGTTTGTGTGGGATGCTCTACCAGGTTCATTCCTAGATAATGCACTCAAAGGGCACTAAGCATAGAGTGTGAAAACTGAGTTTCCTTGAGAGCTGCTTGGAAGCCTGATGGTGTGTGAAGTTAGTGAGCCAAATGGAGTTGTTCTCCCACAAGAACCACTCGGCTGATCCTTCTTCAATATGCCCTTCACCAACATGCAGTGTTTCCTTGATTGAATTAGCTCTCACACCAATATTTGCGTCTAGAGCCTTTGCATTGAGGGCTATCTGAAAGTGGCTGTGGCGCTGAAGTTGCCTGTGAATGTGGAGTTGGTGGCATGTGAAACCCGCATGTGGAGCATTCGTTTGTGTGGGATGCTCTACCAGGTTCATTCCTAGATAATGCACTCAAAGGGCACTAAGCATAGAGTGTGAAAACTGAGTTTCTTGAGAGCTGCTTGGAAGCCTGATGGTGTGTGAAGTTAGTGAGCCAAATGGAGTTGTTCTCCCACAAGAACCACTCGGCTGATCCTTCTTCAATATGCCCTTCACCAACATGCAGTGTTTCCTTGATTGAATTAGCTCTCACACCAATATTTGCGTCTAGAACCTTTGCATTGAGGGCTATCTGAAAACGGCTGTGGCGCTGAAGTTGCCTGTGAATGTGGAGTTGGTGGCATGTGAAACCCGCATGTGGAGCATTCGTTTGTGTGGGATGCTCTACTAGATTCATTCCTAGATAATGCACTCAAAGGCACTAAGTATAGAGTGTGAAAACTGAGTTTCCTTGAGAGCTGCTTGGAAGCCTGATGGTGTGTGAAGTTAGTGAGCCAAATGGAGTTGTTCTCCCACAAGAAACACTCGGCTGATCCTTCTTCAATATGCCCTTCACCAACACGCAATGTTTCCTTGATTGAATTAGCTCTCACACCAATATTTGCGTCTAGAGCCTTTGCAATGAGGGCTATCTGAAAACGGCTGTGGCGCTGAAGTTGCCTGTGAATGTGGAGTTGGTGGCATGTGAAACCCGCATGTGGAGCATTCGTTTGTGTGGGATGCTCTACTAGATTCATTCCTAGATAATTCACTCAAAGGGCACTAAGCATAGAGTGTGAAAACTGAGTTTCCTTGAGAGCTGCTTGGAAACCTGATGGTGTGTGAAGTTAGTGAGCCAAATGGAGTTGTTCTCCACAAGAACCACTCGGCTGATCCTTCTTCAATATGCCCTTCACCAACATGCAGTGTTTCCTTGATTGAATTAGCTCTCACACCAATATTTGCGTCTAGAGCCTTTGCATTGAGGGCATTCTGAAACGGCAGTGGCGCTGAAGTTGCCTGTGAATGTGGAGTTGGTGGCATGTGAAACCCTGCATGTGGAGCATTCGTTTGTGTGGGATGCTCTACCAGGTTCATTCCTAGATAATGCACTCAAAGGGCACTAAGCATAGAGTGTGAAAACTGAGTTTCCTTGAGAGCTGCTTGGAAGCCTGATGGTGTGTGAAGTTAGTGAGCCAAATGGAGTTGTTCTCCCACAAGAACCACTCGGCTGATCCTTCTTCAATATGCCCTTCACCAACATGCAGTGTTTCCTTGATTGAATTAGCTCTCACACCAATATTTGCGTCTAGAGCCTTTGCATTGAGGGCTATCTGAAAATTTCTGTGGCGCTGAAGTTGCCTGTGAATGTGGAGTTGGTGGCATGTGAAACCCGCATGTGGAGCATTCGTTTGTGTGGGATGCTCACCAAGCTTCATTTCACTCCTACGCACTCAAAGGGCACTAAGCATAGAGTGTGAAAACTGAGTTTCCTTGAGAGCTGCTTGGAAGCCTGATGGTGTGTGAAGTTAGTGAGCCAAATGGAGTTGTTCTCCCACAAGAACCACTCGGCTGATCCTTCTTCAATATGCCCTTCAGCAACATGCAGTGTTTCCTTGATTGAATTAGCTCTCACACCAATATTTGTGTCTAGAGCCTTTGCATTGAGGGCTATCTGAAAGCGGCTGTGGCGCTGAAGTTGCCTGTGAATGTGGAGTTGGTGGCATGTGAAACCCGCATGTGGAGCATTCGTTTGCGTGGGATGCTCTACCAGGTTCATTCCTAGATAATGCACTCAAAGGGCACTAAGCATAGAGTGTGAAAACTGAGTTTCCTTGAGAGCTGCTTGGAAGCCTGATGGTGTGTGAAGTTAGTGAGCCAAATGGAGTTGTTCTCCCACAAGAACCACTCGGCTGATCCTTCTTCAATATGCCCTTCACCAACATGCAGTGTTTCCTTGATTGAATTAGCTCTCACACCAATATTTGCGTCTAGAGCCTTTGCATTGAGGGCTATCTGAAAATGGCTGTGGCGCTAAAGTTGCCTGAGAATGTGGAGTTGGTGGCATGTGGAACCGCATGTGGAGCATTCGTTTGTGTGGGATGCTCACCAAGATTCATTTCAGTCCTAGCCACTCAAAGGGCACTAAGCATAGAGTGTGAAACTGAGTTTCCTGAGAGCTGCTTGGAAGCCTGATGGTGTGTGAAGTTAGTGAGCCAAATGGAGTTGTTCTCCCACAAGAACCACTCGGCTGATTCTTCTTCAATATGCCCTTCAGCAACATGCAGTGTTTCCTTGATTGAATTAGCTCTCACACCAATATTTGCGTCTAGAGCCTTTGCTTTGAGGGCTATCTGAAAACGGCTGTGGCGCTGAAGTTGCCTGTGAATGTGGAGTTGGTGGCATGTGAAACCCGCATGTGGAGCATTCGTTTGTGTGGGATGCTCTACCAGGTTCATTCCTAGATA
This sequence comes from Ochotona princeps, assembly GCF_030435755.1. NCBI lineage: Eukaryota > Metazoa > Chordata > Mammalia > Lagomorpha > Ochotonidae > Ochotona > Ochotona princeps. Next base: position 36,351 of record NW_026696862.1, on the reverse strand, counting down.
ATGCACTCAAAGGGCACTAGCATAGAGTGTGAAAACTGAGTTTCCTTGAGAGCTGCTTGGAAGCCTGATGGTGTGTGAAGTTAGTGAGCCAAATGGAGTTGTTCTCCCACAAGAACCATTCGGCTGATCCTTCTTCAATATGCCCTTCACCAACATGCAGTGTTTCCTTGATTGAATTAGCTCTCACACCAATATTTGCGTCTAGAGCCTTTGCATTGAGGGCTATCTGAAAATGGCTGTGGCGCTGAAGTTGCCTGTGAATGTGGAGTTGGTGGCATGTGAAACCCGCATGTGGAGCATTCGTTTGTGTGGGATGCTCTACTAGATTCATTCCTAGATAATTCACTCAAAGGGCACTAAGCATAGAGTGTGAAAACTGAGTTTCCTTGAGAGCTGCTTGGAAACCTGATGGTGTGTGAAGTTAGTGAGCCAAATGGAGTTGTTCTCCCACAAGAACCACTCGGCTGATCCTTCTTCAATATGCCCTTCACCAACATGCAGTGTTTCCTTGATTGAATTAGCTCTCACACCAATATTTGCGTCTAGAGCCTTTGCATTGAGGGCTATCTGAAAACGCTGTGGCGCTGAAGTTGCCTGTGAATGTGGAGTTGGTGGCATGTGAAACCCGCATGTGAGCCTTCGTTTGTGTGGGATGCTCTACGAGGTTCATTCCTAGATAATGCACTCAAAGGGCACTAAGCATAGAGTGTGAAAACTGAGTTTCCTTGAGAGCTGCTTGGAAGCCTGATGGTGTGTGAAGTTAGTGAGCCAAATGGAGTTGTTCTCCCACAAGAACCACTCGGCTGATCCTTCTTCAATATGCCCTTCACTAACATGCAGTGTTTCCTTGATTGAATTAGCTCTCACACCAATATTTGCGTCTAGAGGCTTTGCATTGAGGGCTATCTGAAAATGGCTGTGGCACTGAAGTTGCCTGAGAATGTGGAGTTGGTGGCATGTGGAACCCGCATGTGGAGCATTCGTTTGTGTGGGATGCTCACCAAGATTCATTTCAGTCCTAGGCACTCAAAGGGCACTAAGCATAGAGTGTGAAAACTGAGTTTCCTTGAGAGCTGCTTGGAGTCTGATGGTGTGTGAAGTTAGTGAGCCAAATGGAGTTGTTCTCCCACAAGGACCTCTCGGCTGATTCTTCTTCAATATGCCCTTCACCAACATGCAGTGTTTCCTTGATTGAATTAGCTCTCACACCAATATTTACATCAAGAGGCTTTGCATTGAGGGCTATCTGAAATGTCTGTGGCACTGAAGTTGCCTGAGAATGTGGAGTTGGTGGCATGTGAAACCCGCATGTGGAGCAATTCGTTTGTGTGGGATGCTCACCAAGCTTCATTTAAATCCAAGGCACACAAAGGGCACTAAGCATAGAGTGTGAAACCTGAGTTTCCTGGAGAGCTGCTTGGAAGCCTGATGGTGTGTGAAGTTAGTGAGCCAAATGGAGTTGTTCTCCCACAAGAACCATTCGGCTGATCCTTCTTCAATATGCCCTTCACCAACATGCAGTGTTTCCTTGATTGAATTAGCTCTCACACCAATATTTGCGTCTAGAGCCTTTGCATTGAGGGCTATCTGAAAATGGCTGTGGCGCTAAAGTTGCCTGAGAATGTGGAGTTGGTGGCATGTGGAACCCGCATGTGGAGCATTCGTTTGTGTGGGATGCTCACCAAGATTCATTTCAGTCCTAGCCACTCAAAGGGCACTAAGCATAGAGTGTGAAAACTGAGTTTCCTTGAGAGCTGCTTGGAAGCCTGATGGTGTGTGAAGTTAGCGAGCCAAATGGAGTTGTTCTCCCACAAGAACCACTCGGCTGATTCTTCTTCATATGCCCTTCAGCAACATGCAGTGTTTCCTTGATTGAATTAGCTCTCACACCAATATTTGCGTCTAGAGCCTTTGCTTTGAGGGCTATCTGAAAACGGCTGTGGCGCTGAAGTTGCCTGAGAATGTGGAGTTGGTGGCATGTGAAACCCGCATGTGGAGCATTCGTTTGTGTGGGATGCTCTACCAGGTTCATTCCTAGATAATGCACTCAAAGGGCACTAAGCATAGAGTGTGAAAACTGAGTTTCCTTGAGAGCTGCTTGGAAGCCTGATGGTGTGTGAAGTTAGTGAGCCAAATGGAGTTGTTCTCCCACAAGAACCATTCGGCTGATCTTCTTCAATATGCCCTTCACCAACATGCAGTGTTTCCTTGATTGAATTAGCTCTCACACCAATATTTGCGTCTAGAGCCTTTGCATTGAGGGCATTCTGAAAACGGCAGTGGCGCTGAAGTTGCCTGTGAATGTGGAGTTGGTGGCATGTGAAACCTGCATGTGGAGCATTCGTTTGTGTGGGATGCTCTACCAGGTTCATTCCTAGATAATGCACTCAAAGGGCACTAAGCATAGAGTGTGAAAACTGAGTTCCTTGAGAGCTGCTTGGAAGCCTGATGGTGTGTGAAGTTAGTGAGCCAAATGAGTTGTTCTCCCACAAGAACCACTCGGCTGATCCTTCTTCAATATGCCCTTCACCAACATGCAGTGTTTCCTTGATTGAATTAGCTCTCACACCAATATTTGCGTCTAGAGCCTTTGCATTGAGGGCTATCTGAAAACGGCTGTGGCGCTGAAGTTGCCTGTGAATGTGGAGTTGGTGGCATGTGAAACCCGCATGTGGAGCATTCGTTTGTGTGGGATGCTCACCAAGCTTCATTTCACTCCTATGCACTCAAAGGGCACTAAGCATAGAGTGTGAAAACTGAGTTTCCTTGAGAGCTGCTTGGAAGCCTGATGGTGTGTGAAGTTAGTGAGCCAAATGGAGTTGTTCTCCCACAAGAACCACTCGGCTGATCCTTCTTCAATATGCCCTTCAGCAACATGCAGTGTTTCCTTGATTGAATTAGCTCTCACACCAATATTTGTGTCTAGAGCCTTTGCATTGAGGGCTATCTGAAAACGGCTGTGGCGCTGAAGTTGCCTGTGAATGTGGAGTTGGTGGCATGTGAAACCCGCATGTGGAGCATTCGTTTGCGTGGGATGCTCTACCAGGTTCATTCCTAGATAATGCACTCAAAGGGCACTAAGCATAGTGCTTGGAAGCCTGATGGTGTGTGAAGTTAGTGAGCCAAATGGAGTTGTTCTCCCACAAGAACCACTCGGCTGATCCTTCTTCAATATGCCCTTCAGCAACATGCAGTGTTTCCTTGATTGAATTAGCTCTCACACCAATATTTGCGTCTAGAGCCTTTGCATTGAGGGCTATCTGAAAATGGCTGTGGCGCTAAAGTTGCCTGAGAATGTGGAGTTGGTGGCATGTGGAACCCGCATGTGGAGCATTCGTTTGTGTGGGATGCTCACCAAGATTCATTTCAGTCCTAGCCACTCAAAGTGCACTAAGCATAGAGTGTGAAAACTGAGTTTCCTTGAGAGCTGCTTGGAAGCCTGATGGTGTGTGAAGTTAGTGAGCCAAATGGAGTTGTTCTCCCACAAGAACCACTCGGCTGATTCTTCTTCAATATGCCCTTCAGCAACATGCAGTGTTTCCTTGATTGAATTAGCTCTCACACCAATATTTGCGTCTAGAGGCTTTGCATTGAGGGCTATCTGAAAACGGCTGTGGCGCTGAAGTTGCCTGTGAATGTGGAGTTGGTGGCATGTGAAACCCGCATGTGGAGCATTCGTTTGTGTGGGATGCTCTACCAGGTTCATTCCTAGATAATGCACTCAAAGGGCACTAGCATAGAGTGTGAAAACTGAGTTTCCTTGAGAGCTGCTTGGAAGCCTGATGGTGTGTGGAGTTAGTGAGCCAAATGGAGTTGTTCTCCCACAAGAACCATTCGGCTGATCCTTCTTCAATATGCCCTTCACCAACATGCAGTGTTTCCTTGATTGAATTAGCTCTCACACCAATATTTGCGTCTAGAGCCTTTGCATTGAGGGCTATCTGAAAATGGCTGTGGCGCTGAAGTTGCCTGTGAATGTGGAGTTGGTGGCATGTGAAACCCGCATGTGGAGCATTCGTTTGTGTGGGATGCTCTACTAGATTCATTCCTAGATAATGCACTCAAAGGGCACTAAGCATAGAGTGTGAAAACTGAGTTTCCTTGAGAGCTGCTTTGAAACCTGATGGTGTGTGAAGTTAGTGAGCCAAATGGAGTTGTTCTCCCACAAGAACCACTCGGCTGATCCTTCTTCAATATGCCCTTCACCAACATGCAGTGTTTCCTTGATTGAATTAGCTCTCACACCAATATTTGCGTCTAGAGCCTTTGCATTGAGGGCTATCTGAAAACGGCTGTGGCGCTGAAGTTGCCTGTGAATGTGGAGTTGGTGGCATGTGAAACCCGCATGTGGAGCCTTCGTTTGTGTGGGATGCTCACCAAGCTTCATTTCACTCCTATGCACTCAAAGGGCACTAAGCATAGAGTGTGAAAACTGAGTTTCCTTGAGAGCTGCTTGGAAGCCTGATGGTGTGTGAAGTTAGTGAGCCAAATGGAGTTGTTCTCCCACAAGAACCACTCGGCTGATCCTTCTTCAATATGCCCTTCAGCAACATGCAGTGTTTCCTTGATTGAATTAGCTCTCACACCAATATTTACATCTAGAGGCTTTGCATTGAGGGCTATCTGAAAACGGCTGTGGCGCTGAAGTTGCCTGTGAATGTGGAGTTGGTGGCATGTGAAACCCGCATGTGGAGCATTCGTTTGCGTGGGATGCTCTACCAGGTTCATTCCTAGATAATGCACTCAAAGGGCACTAAGCATAGAGTGTGAAAACTGAGTTTCCTTGAGAGCTGCTTGGAAGCCTGATGGTGTGTGAAGTTAGTGAGCCAAATGGAGTTGTTCTCCCACAAGAACCACTCGGCTGATCCTTCTTCAATATGCCCTTCAGCAACATGCAGTGTTTCCTTGATTGAATTAGCTCTCACACCAATATTTGCGTCTAGAGCCTTTGCATTGAGGGCTATCTGAAAATGGCTGTGGCGCTAAAGTTGCCTGAGAATGTGGAGTTGGTGGCATGTGGAACCCGCATGTGGAGCATTCGTTTGTGTGGGATGCTCACCAAGATTCATTTCAGTCCTAGCCACTCAAAGTGCACTAAGCATAGAGTGTGAAAACTGAGTTTCCTTGAGAGCTGCTTGGAAGCCTGATGGTGTGTGAAGTTAGTGAGCCAAATGGAGTTGTTCTCCCACAAGAACCACTCGGCTGATTCTTCTTCAATATGCCCTTCAGCAACATGCAGTGTTTCCTTGATTGAATTAGCTCTCACACCAATATTTGCGTCTAGAGGCTTTGCATTGAGGGCTATCTGAAAACGGCTGTGGCGCTGAAGTTGCCTGTGAATGTGGAGTTGGTGGCATGTGAAACCCGCATGTGGAGCATTCGTTTGTGTGGGATGCTCTACCAGGTTCATTCCTAGATAATGCACTCAAAGGGCACTAGCATAGAGTGTGAAAACTGAGTTTCCTTGAGAGCTGCTTGGAAGCCTGATGGTGTGTGGAGTTAGTGAGCCAAATGGAGTTGTTCTCCCACAAGAACCATTCGGCTGATCCTTCTTCAATATGCCCTTCACCAACATGCAGTGTTTCCTTGATTGAATTAGCTCTCACACCAATATTTGCGTCTAGAGCCTTTGCATTGAGGGCTATCTGAAAATGGCTGTGGCGCTGAAGTTGCCTGTGAATGTGGAGTTGGTGGCATGTGAAACCCGCATGTGGAGCATTCGTTTGTGTGGGATGCTCTACTAGATTCATTCCTAGATAATGCACTCAAAGGGCACTAAGCATAGAGTGTGAAAACTGAGTTTCCTTGAGAGCTGCTTGGAAACCTGATGGTGTGTGAAGTTAGTGAGCCAAATGGAGTTGTTCTCCCACAAGAACCACTCGGCTGATCCTTCTTCAATATGCCCTTCACCAACATGCAGTGTTTCCTTGATTGAATTAGCTCTCACACCAATATTTGCGTCTAGAGCCTTTGCATTGAGGGCTATCTGAAAACGGCTGTGGCGCTGAAGTTGCCTGTGAATGTGGAGTTGGTGGCATGTGAAACCCGCATGTGGAGCCTTCGTTTGTGTGGGATGCTCACCAAGATTCATTTCAGTCCTAGGTACTCAAAGGGCACTAAGCATAGAGTGTGAAAACTGAGTTTCCTTGAGAGCTGCTTGGAAGCCTGATGGTGTGTGAAGTTAGTGAGCCAAATGGAGTTGTTCTCCCACAAGAACCACTCGGCTGATCCTTCTTCAATATGCCCTTCACCAACATGCAGTGTTTCCTTGATTGAATTAGCTCTCACACCAATATTTGCGTCTAGAGGCTTTGCATTGAGGGCTATCTGAAAATGGCTGTGGCACTGAAGTTGCCTGAGAATGTGGAGTTGGTGGCATGTGAAACCCGCATGTGGAGCATTCGTTTGTGTGGGATGCTCACCAAGCTTCATTTAAATCCAAGGCACACAAAGGGCACTAAGCATAGAGTGTGAAAACTGAGTTTCCTTGAGAGCTGCTTGGAAGCCTGATGGTGTGTGAAGTTAGTGAGCCAAATGGAGTTGTTCTCCCACAAGAACCACTCGGCTGATCCTTCTTCAATATGCCCTTCACCAACATGCAGTGTTTCCTTGATTGAATTAGCTCTCACACCAATATTTGCATCTAGAGCCTTTGCATTGAGGGCTATCTGAAAATGGCTGTGGCGCTGAAGTTGCCTGTGAATGTGGAGTTGGTGGCATGTGGAACCCGCATGTGGAGCATTCGTTTGTGTGGGATGCTCACCAAGATTCATTTCAGTCCTAGGCACTCAAAGGGCACTAAGCATAGAGTGTGAAAACTGAGTTTCCTTGAGAGCTGCTTGGAAGCCTGATGGTGTGTGAAGTTAGTGAGCCAAATGGAGTTGTTCTCCCACAAGGACCTCTCGGCTGATTCTTCTTCAATATGCCCTTCACCAACATGCAGTGTTTCCTTGATTGAATTAGCTCTCACACCAATATTTACATCAAGAGGCTTTGCATTGAGGGCTATCTGAAAATGTCTGTGGCACTGAAGTTGCCTGAGAATGTGGAGTTGGTGGCATGTGAAACCCGCATGTGGAGCATTCGTTTGTGTGGGATGCTCACCAAGCTTCATTTAAATCCAAGGCACACAAAGGGCACTAAGCATAGAGTGTGAAACCTGAGTTTCCTGGAGAGCTGCTTGGAAGCCTGATGGTGTGTGAAGTTAGTGAGCCAAATGGAGTTGTTCTCCCACAAGAACCACTCGGCTGATCCTTCTTCAATATGCCCTTCACCAACATGCAGTGTTTCCTTGATTGAATTAGCTCTCACACCAATATTTGCGTCTAGAGCCTTTGCATTGAGGGCTATCTGAAAATGGCTGTGGCGCTAAAGTTGCCTGAGAATGTGGAGTTGGTGGCATGTGGAACCCGCATGTGGAGCATTCGTTTGTGTGGGATGCTCACCAAGATTCATTTCAGTCCTAGCCACTCAAAGGGCACTAAGCATAGAGTGTGAAAACTGAGTTTCCTTGAGAGCTGCTTGGAAGCCTGATGGTGTGTGAAGTTAGTGAGCCAAATGGAGTTGTTCTCCCACAAGAACCACTCGGCTGATTCTTCTTCAATATGCCCTTCAGCAACATGCAGTGTTTCCTTGATTGAATTAGCTCTCACACCAATATTTGCGTCTAGAGCCTTTGCTTTGAGGGCTATCTGAAAACGGCTGTGGCGCTGAAGTTGCCTGTGAATGTGGAGTTGGTGGCATGTGAAACCCGCATGTGGAGCATTCGTTTGTGTGGGATGCTCTACCAGGTTCATTCCTAGATAATGCACTCAAAAGGCACTAAGCATAGAGTGTGAAAACTGAGTTTCCTTGAGAGCTGCTTGGAAGCCTGATGGTGTGTGAAGTTAGTGAGCCAAATGGAGTTGTTCTCCCACAAGAACCACTCGGCTGATCCTTCTTCAATATGCCCTTCACCAACATGCAGTGTTTCCTTGATTGAATTAGCTCTCACACCAATATTTGCGTCTAGAGCCTTTGCATTGTGGGCTATCTGAAAGCGGCTGTGGCGCTGAAGTTGCCTGTGAATGTGGAGTTGGTGGCATGTGAAACTCGCATGTGGAGCATTCGTTTGTGTGGGATGCTCTACCAGGTTCATTCCTAGATAATGCACTCAAAGGGCACTAAGCATAGAGTGTGAAAACTGAGTTTCCTTGAGAGCTGCTTGGAAGCCTGATGGTGTGTGAAGTTAGTGAGCCAAATGGAGTTGTTCTCCCACAAGGACCACTTGGCTGATTCTTCTTCAATATGCCCTTCACCAACATGCAGTGTTTCCTTGATTGAATTAGCTCTCACACCAATATTTGCGTCTAGAGGCTTTGCATTGAGGGCTATCTGAAAATGGCTGTGGCACTGAAGTTGCCTGAGAATGTGGAGTTGGTGGCATGTGAAACCCGCATGTGGAGCATTCGTTTGTGTGGGATGCTCACCAAGCTTCATTTAAATCCAAGGCTCACAAAGGGCACTAAGCATAGAGTGTGAAAACTGAGTTTCCTTGAGAGCTGCTTGGAAGCCTGATGGTGTGTGAAGTTAGTGAGCCAAATGGAGTTGTTCTCCCACAAGAACCACTCGACTGATCCTTCTTCAATATGCCCTTCACCAACATGCAGTGTTTCCTTGATTGAATTAGCTCTCACACCAATATTTGCATCTAGAGCCTTTGCATTGAGGGCTATCTGAAAATGGCTGTGGCGCTGAAGTTGCCTGTGAATGTGGAGTTGGTGGCATGTGGAACCCGCATGTGGAGCATTCGTTTGTGTGGGATGCTCACCAAGATTCATTTCAGTCCTAGGCACTCAAAGGGCACTAAGCATAGAGTGTGAAAACTGAGTTTCCTTGAGAGCTGCTTGGAAGTCTGATGGTGTGTGAAGTTAGTGAGCCAAATGGAGTTGTTCTCCCACAAGGACCTCTCGGCTGATTCTTCTTCAATATGCCCTTCACCAACATGCAGTGTTTCCTTGATTTAATTAGCTCTCACACCAATATTTACATCAAGAGGCTTTGCATTGAGGGCTATCTGAAAATGTCTGTGGCACTGAAGTTGCCTGAGAATGTGTAGTTGGTGGCATGTGAAACCCGCATGTGGAGCATTCGTTTGTGTGGGATGCTCACCAAGCTTCATTTAAATCCAAGGCACACAAAGGGCACTAAGCATAGAGTGTGAAACCTGAGTTTCCTGGAGAGCTGCTTGGAAGCCTGATGGTGTGTGAAGTTAGTGAGCCAAATGGAGTTGTTCTGCCACAAGAACCACTCGGCTGATCCTTCTTCAATATGCCCTTCACCAACATGCAGTGTTTCCTTGATTGAATTAGCTCTCACACCAATATTTGCGTCTAGAGCCTTTGCATTGAGGGCTATCTGAAAACGGCTGTGGCGCTGAAGTTGTCTGTGAACGTGGAGTTGGTGGCATGTGAAACCCGCAAGTGGAGCATTCGTTTGTGTGGGATGCTCACCAAGCTTCATTTCAGTCCTAGGCACTCAAAGGGCACTAAGCATAGAGTGTGAAAACTGAGTTTCCTTGAGAGCTGCTTGGAAGCCTGATGGTGTGTGAAGTTAGTGAGCCAAATGGAGTTGTTCTCCCACAAGAACCACTCGGCTGATCCTTCTTCAATATGCCCTTCACCAACATGCAGTGTTTCCTTGATTGAATTAGCTCTCACACCAATATTTGCGTCTAGAGCCTTTGCATTGTGGGCTATCTGAAAGCGGCTGTGGCGCTGAAGTTGCCTGTGAATGTGGAGTTGGTGGCATGTGAAACTCGCATGTGGAGCATTCGTTTGTGTGGGATGCTCTACCAGGTTCATTCCTAGATAATGCACTCAAAGGGCACTAAGCATAGAGTGTGAAAACTGAGTTTCCTTGAGAGCTGCTTGGAAGCCTGATGGTGTGTGAAGTTAGTGAGCCAAATGGAGTTGTTCTCCCACAAGGACCACTTGGCTGATTCTTCTTCAATATGCCCTTCACCAACATGCAGTGTTTCCTTGATTGAATTAGCTCTCACACCAATATTTGCGTCTAGAGGCTTTGCATTGAGGGCTATCTGAAAATGGCTGTGGCACTGAAGTTGCCTGAGAATGTGGAGTTGCTGGCATGTGAAACCCGCATGTGGAGCATTCGTTTGTGTGGGATGCTCACCAAGCTTCATTTAAATCCAAGGCACACAAAGGGCACTAAGCATAGAGTGTGAAAACTGAGTTTCCTTGAGAGCTGCTTGGAAGCCTGATGGTGTGTGAAGTTAGTGAGCCAAATGGAGTTGTTCTCCCACAAGAACCACTCGGCTGATCCTTCTTCAATATGCCCTTCACCAACATGCAGTGTTTCCTTGATTGAATTAGCTCTCACACCAATATTTGCATCTAGAGCCTTTGCATTGAGGGCTATCTGAAAATGGCTGTGGCGCTGAAGTTGCCTGTGAATGTGGAGTTGGTGGCATGTGGAACCCGCATGTGGAGCATTCGTTTGTGTGGGATGCTCACCAAGATTCATTTCAGTCCTAGGCACTCAAAGGGCACTAAGCATAGAGTGTGAAAACTGAGTTTCCTTGAGAGCTGCTTGGAAGTCTGATGGTGTGTGAAGTTAGTGAGCCAAATGGAGTTGTTCTCCCACAAGGACCTCTCGGCTGATTCTTCTTCAATATGCCCTTCACCAACATGCAGTGTTTCCTTGATTGAATTAGCTCTCACACCAATATTTACATCAAGAGGCTTTGCATTGAGGGCTATCTGAAAATGTCTGTGGCACTGAAGTTGCCTGAGAATGTGGAGTTGGTGGCATGTGAAACCCGCATGTGGAGCATTCGTTTGTGTGGGATGCTCACCAAGCTTCATTTAAATCCAAGGCACACAAAGGGCACTAAGCATAGAGTGTGAAACCTGAGTTTCCTGGAGAGCTGCTTGGAAGCCTGATGGTGTGTGAAGTTAGTGAGCCAAATGGAGTTGTTCTGCCACAAGAACCACTCGGCTGATCCTTCTTCAATATGCCCTTCACCAACATGCAGTGTTTCCTTGATTGAATTAGCTCTCACACCAATATTTGCGTCTAGAGCCTTTGCATTGAGGGCTATCTGAAAACGGCTGTGGCGCTGAAGTTGCCTGTGAACGTGGAGTTGGTGGCATGTGAAACCCGCATGTGGAGCATTCGTTTGTGTGGGATGCTCACCAAGCTTCATTTCAGTCCTAGGCACTCAAAGGGCACTAAGCATAGAGTGTGAAAACTGAGTTTCCTTGAGAGCTGCTTGGAAGACTGATGGTGTGTGAAGCTAGTGAGCCAAATGGAGTTATTCTCCCACAAGAACCACTCGGCTGATCCTTCTTCAATATGCCCTTCACCAACATTCAGTGTTTCCTTGATTGAATTAGCTCTCACACCAATATTTGCGTCTAGAGCCTTTGCATTGAGGGCTATCTGAAAATGGCTGTGGCGCTGAAGTTGCCTGTGAATGTGGAGTTGGTGGCATGTGAAACCCGCATGTGGAGCATTCGTTTGTGTGGGATGCTCACCAAGCTTCATTTCAGTCCTTGGCACTCAAAGGGCACTAAGCATAGAGTTTGAAAACTGAGTTTCCTTGAGAGCTGCTAGGAAGCCTGATGGTGTGTGAAGTTAGTGAGCCAAATGGAGTTGTTCTCCCACAAGAACCACTCGGCTGATCCTTCTTCAATATGCCCTTCACCAACATTCAGTGTTTCCTTGATTGAATTAGCTCTCACACCAATATTTGCGTCTAGAGCCTTTGCATTGAGGGCTATCTGAAAATAACTGTGGCGCTGAAGTTGCCTGAGAATGTGGAGTTGGTGGCATGTGGAACCCGCATGTGGAGCATTCGTTTGTGTGGGATGCTCACCAAGATTCATTTCAGTCCTAGGTACTCAAAGGGCACTAAGCATAGAGTGTGAAAACTGAGTTTCCTTGAGAGCTGCTTGGAAGCCTGATGGTGTGTGAAGTTAGTGAGCCAAATGGAGTTGTTCTCCCACAAGAACCACTCGGCTGATCCTTCTTCAATATGCCCTTCACCAACATGCAGTGTTTCCTTGATTGAATTAGCTCTCACACCAATATTTACATCTAGAGGCTTTGCATTGAGGGCTATCTGAAAATGGCTGTGGCACTGAAGTTGCCTGAGAATGTGGAGTTGGTGGCATGTGAAACCCGCATGTGGAGCATTCGTTTGTGTGGGATGCTCACCAAGCTTCATTTAAATCCAAGGCACACAAAGGGCACTAAGCATAGTGTGTGAAAACTGAGTTTCCTTGAGAGCTGCTTGGAAGCCTGATGGTGTGTGAAGTTAGTGAGCCAAATGGAGTTGTTCTCCCACAAGAACCACTCGGCTGATCCTTCTTCAATATGCCCTTCACCAACATGCAGTGTTTCCTTGATTGAATTACCTCTCACACCAATATTTGCGTCTAGAGCCTTTGCATTGAGGGCTATCTGAAAACGGCTGTGGCGCTGAAGTTGCCTGTGAATGTGGAGTTGGTGGCATGTGAAACCCGCATGTGGAGCATTCGTTTGTGTGGGATGCTCTACTAGATTCATTCCTAGATAATGCAGTGAAAGGACACTAAGCATAGAGTGTGAAAACGCAGTTTCCTTGAGAGCTGCTTGGAAGCCTGATGGTGTGTGACGTTAGTGAGCCAAATGGAGTTGTTCTCCCACAAGAACCACTCGGCTGATCCTTCTTCAATATGCCCTTCACCAACATGCAGTGTTTCCTTGATTGAATTAGCTCTCACACCAATATTTGCGTCTAGAGCCTTTGCATTGAGGGCTATCTGAAAACGGCTGTGGCGCTGAAGTTGCCTGTGAATGTGGAGTTGGTGGCATGTGAAACCCGCATGTGGAGCATTCGTTTGTGTGGGATGCTCTACCAGGTTCATTCCTAGATCATGCACTCAAAGGGCACTAAGCATAGAGTGTGAAAACTGAGTTTCCTTGAGAGCTGCTTGGAAGCCTGATGGTGTGTGAAGTTAGTGAGCCAAATGGAGTTGTTCTCGCACAAGGATCACTCGGCTGATCCTTCTTCAATATGCCCTTCACCAACATGCAGTGTTTCCTTGATTGAATTAGCTCTCACACCAATATTTGCGTCTAGAGCCTTTGCATTGAGGGCTATCTGAAAATGGCTGTGGCGCTGAAGTTGCCTGAGAATGTGGAGTTGGTGGCATGTGGAACCCGCATGTGGAGCATTCGTTTGTGTGGGATGCTCACCAAGATTCATTCCAGTCCTAGGCACTCAAAGGGCACTAATCATAGAGTGTGAAAACTGAGTTTCCTTGAGAGCTGCTTGGAAGCCTGATGGTGTGTGAGGTTAGTGAGCCAAATGGAGTTGTTCTCCCACAAGAACTACTCGGCTGATTCTTCTTCAATATGCCCTTCACCAACATGCAGTGTTTCCTTGGTTGAATTAGCTCTCACACCAATATTTACATCTAGAGGCTTTGCATTTAGGCCTATCTGAAAATGGCTGTGGCACTGAAGTTGCCTGAGCATGTGGAGTTGGTGGCATGTGGAACCCGCATGTGGAGCATTCGTTTGTGTGGGATGCTCACCAAGCTTCACTTCAATCCAAGGCACACAAAGGGCACTAAGCATAGAGTGTGAAAACTGAGTTTCCTTGAGAGCTGCTTGGAAGGCTGATGGTATGTGAAGTTGGTGAGCCAAATGGAGTTGTTCTCCTACATGAACCACTCGGCTGATCCTTCTTCAATATGCCCTTCACCAACATGCAGTGTTTCCTTGATTGAATTAGCTCTCACACCAATATTTGCGTCTAGAGCCTTTGCATTGAGGGCTAACTGAAAACTGCTGTGGCGCTGAAGTTGCCTGTGAATGTGGAGTTGGTGGCATGTGAAACCCGCATGTGGAGCATTCGTTTGTGTGGGATGCTCACCAAGCTTCATTTCAGTCCTTGGCACTCAAAGGGCACTAAGCATAGAGTGTGAAAACTGAGTTTCCTTGAGAGCTGCTAGGAAGCCTGATGGTGTGTGAAGTTAGTGAGCCAAATAGAGTTGTTCTCCCACAAGAACCACTCGGCTGATCCTTCTTCAATATGCCCTTCACCAACATGCAGTGTTTCCTTGATTGAATTAGCTCTCACACCAATATTTGCGTCTAGAGCCTTTGCATTGAGGGCTATCTGAAAATAACTGTGGCGCTGAAGTTGCCTGAGAATGTGGAGTTGGTGGCATGTGGAACCCGCATGTGGAGCATTCGTTTGTGTGGGATGCTCACCAAGATTCATTTCAGTCCTAGGTACTCAAAGGGCACTAAGCATAGAGTGTGAAAACTGAGTTTCCTTGAGAGCTGCTTGGAAGCCTGATGGTGTGTGAAGTTAGTGAGCCAAATGGAGTTGTTCTCCCACAAGAACCACTCGGCTGATCCTTCTTCAATATGCCCTTCACCAACATGCAGTGTTTCCTTGATTGAATTAGCTCTCACACCAATATTTACATCTAGAGGCTTTGCATTGAGGGCTATCTGAAAATGGCTGTGTCACTGAAGTTGCCTGAGAATGTGGAGTTGGTGGCATGTGAAACCCGCATGTGGAGCATTCGTTTGTGTGGGATGCTCACCAAGCTTCATTTAAATCCAAGGCACACAAAGGGCACTAAGCATAGTGTGTGAAAACTGAGTTTCCTTGAGAGCTGCTTGGAAGCCTGATGGTGTGTGAAGTTAGTGAGCCAAATGGAGTTGTTCTCCCACAAGAACCACTCGGCTGATCCTTCTTCAATATGCCCTTCACCAACATGCAGTGTTTCCTTGATTGAATTACCTCTCACACCAATATTTGCGTCTAGAGCCTTTGCATTGAGGGCTATCTGAAAACGGCTGTGGCGCTGAAGTTGCCTGTGAATGTGGAGTTGGTGGCATGTGAAACCCGCATGTGGAGCATTCGTTTGTGTGGGATGCTCTACTAGATTCATTCCTAGATAATGCAGTGAAAGGACACTAAGCATAGAGTGTGAAAACGCAGTTTCCTTGAGAGCTGCTTGGAAGCCTGATGGTGTGTGACGTTAGTGAGCCAAATGGAGTTGTTCTCCCACAAGAACCACTCGGCTGATCCTTCTTCAATATGCCCTTCACCAACATGCAGTGTTTCCTTGATTGAATTAGCTCTCACACCAATATTTGCGTCTAGAGCCTTTGCATTGAGGGCTATCTGAAAACGGTTGTGGCGCTGAAGTTGCCTGTGAATGTGGAGTTGGTGGCATGTGAAACCCGCATGTGGAGCATTCGTTTGTGTGGGATGCTCTACCAGGTTCATTCCTAGATAATGCACTCAAAGGGCACTAAGCATAGAGTGTGAAAACTGAGTTTCCTTGAGAGCTGCTTGGAAGCCTGATGGTGTGTGAAGTTAGTGAGCCAAATGGAGTTGTTCTCCCACAAGAACCACTCGGCTGATCCTTCTTCAATATGCCCTTCACCAACATGCAGTGTTTCCTTGATTGAATTAGCTCTCACACCAATATTTGCGTCTAGAGCCTTTGCATTGAGGGCTATCTGAAAATGTCTGTGGCACTGAAGTTGCCTGAGAATGTGGAGTTGGTGGCATGTGAAACCCGCATGTGGAGCATTCGTTTGTGTGGGATGCTCACCAAGCTTCATTTCAGTCCTAGGCACTCAAAGGGCACTAAGCATAGAGTGTGAAAACTGAGTTTCCTTGAGAGCTGCTTGGAAGTCTGATGGTGTGTGAAGTTAGTGAGCCAAATGGAGTTGTTCTCCCACAAGGACCACTCGGCTGATTCTTCTTCAATATGCCCTTCACCAACATGCAGTGTTTCCTTGATTGAATTAGCTCTCACACCAATATTTACATCAAGAGGCTTTGCATTGAGGGCTATCTGAAAATGGCTGTGGCACTGAAGTTGCCTGAGAATGTGGAGTTGGTGGCATGTGAAACCCGCATGTGGAGCATTCGTTTGTGTGGGATGCTCACCAAGCTTCATTTAAATCCAAGGCACACAAAGGGCACTAAGCATAGAGTGTGAAAACTGAGTTTCCTTGAGAGCTGCTTGGAAGCCTGATGGTGTGTGAAGTTAGTGAGCCAAATGGAGTTGTTCTCCCACAAGAACCACTCGGCTGATCCTTCTTCAATATGCCCTTCACCAACATGCAGTGTTTCCTTGATTGAATTACCTCTCACACCAATATTTGCGTCTAGAGCCTTTGCATTGAGGGCTATCTGAAAATGGCTGTGGCGCTGAAGTTGCCTGTGAATGTGGAGTTGGTGGCATGTGAAACCCGCATGTGGAGCATTCGTTTGTGTGGGATGCTCTACTAGATTCATTCCTAGATAATGCAGTGAAAGGACACTAAGCATAGAGTGTGAAAACGCAGTTTCCTTGAGAGCTGCTTGGAAGCCTGATGGTGTGTGACGTTAGTGAGCCAAATGGAGTTGTTCTCCCACAAGAACCACTCGGCTGATCCTTCTTCAATATGCCCTTCACCAACATGCAGTGTTTCCTTGATTGAATTAGCTCTCACACCAATATTTGCGTCTAGAGCCTTTGCATTGAGGGCTATCTGAAAACGGTTGTGGCGCTGAAGTTGCCTGTGAATGTGGAGTTGGTGGCATGTGAAACCCGCATGTGGAGCATTCGTTTGTGTGGGATGCTCTACCAGGTTCATTCCTAGATCATGCACTCAAAGGGCACTAAGCATAGAGTGTGAAAACTGAGTTTCCTTGAGAGCTGCTTGGAAGCCTGATGGTGTGTGAAGTTAGTGAGCCAAATGGAGTTGTTCTCGCACAAGGATCACTCGGCTGATCCTTCTTCAATATGCCCTTCACCAACATGCAGTGTTTCCTTGATTGAATTAGCTCTCACACCAATATTTGCGTCTAGAGCCTTTGCATTGAGGGCTATCTGAAAATGGCTGTGGCGCTGAAGTTGCCTGAGAATGTGGAGTTGGTGGCATGTGGAACCCGCATGTGGAGCATTCGTTTGTGTGGGATGCTCACCAAGATTCATTCCAGTCCTAGGCACTCAAAGGGCACTAATCATAGAGTGTGAAAACTGAGTTTCCTTGAGAGCTGCTTGGAAGCCTGATGGTGTGTGAGGTTAGTGAGCCAAATGGAGTTGTTCTCCCACAAGAACTACTCGGCTGATTCTTCTTCAATATGCCCTTCACCAACATGCAGTGTTTCCTTGGTTGAATTAGCTCTAACACCAATATTTACATCTAGAGGCTTTGCATTTAGGCCTATCTGAAAATGGCTGTGGCACTGAAGTTGCCTGAGCATGTGGAGTTGGTGGCATGTGGAACCCGCATGTGGAGCATTCGTTTGTGTGGGATGCTCACCAAGCTTCACTTCAATCCAAGGCACACAAAGGGCACTAAGCATAGAGTGTGAAAACTGAGTTTCCTTGAGAGCTGCTTGGAAGGCTGATGGTATGTGAAGTTGGTGAGCCAAATGGAGTTGTTCTCCTACATGAACCACTCGGCTTATCCTTCTTCAATATGCCCTTCACCAACATGCAGTGTTTCCTTGATTGAATTAGCTCTCACACCAATATTTGCGTCTAGAGCCTTTGCATTGAGGGCTAACTGAAAACTGCTGTGGCGCTGAAGTTGCCTGTGAATGTGGAGTTGGTGGCATGTGAAACCCGCATGTGGAGCATTCGTTTGTGTGGGATGCTCACCAAGCTTCATTTCAGTCCTTGGCACTCAAAGGGCACTAAGCATAGAGTGTGAAAACTGAGTTTCCTTGAGAGCTGCTAGGAAGCCTGATGGTGTGTGAAGTTAGTGAGCCAAATAGAGTTGTTCTCCCACAAGAACCACTCGGCTGATCCTTCTTCAATATGCCCTTCACCAACATGCAGTGTTTCCTTGATTGAATTAGCTCTCACACCAATATTTGCGTCTAGAGCCTTTGCATTGAGGGCTATCTGAAAATAACTGTGGCGCTGAAGTTGCCTGAGAATGTGGAGTTGGTGGCATGTGGAACCCGCATGTGGAGCATTCGTTTGTGTGGGATGCTCACCAAGATTCATTTCAGTCCTAGGTACTCAAAGGGCACTAAGCATAGAGTGTGAAAACTGAGTTTCCTTGAGAGCTGCTTGGAAGCCTGATGGTGTGTGAAGTTAGTGAGCCAAATGGAGTTGTTCTCCCACAAGAACCACTCGGCTGATCCTTCTTCAATATGCCCTTCACCAACATGCAGTGTTTCCTTGATTGAATTAGCTCTCACACCAATATTTACATCTAGAGGCTTTGCATTGAGGGCTATCTGAAAATGGCTGTGGCACTGAAGTTGCCTGAGAATGTGGAGTTGGTGGCATGTGAAACCCGCATGTGGAGCATTCGTTTGTGTGGGATGCTCACCAAGCTTCATTTAAATCCAAGGCACACAAAGGGCACTAAGCATAGTGTGTGAAAACTGAGTTTCCTTGAGAGCTGCTTGGAAGCCTGATGGTGTGTGAAGTTAGTGAGCCAAATGGAGTTGTTCTCCCACAAGAACCACTCGGCTGATCCTTCTTCAATATGCCCTTCACCAACATGCAGTGTTTCCTTGATTGAATTACCTCTCACACCAATATTTGCGTCTAGAGCCTTTGCATTGAGGGCTATCTGAAAACGGCTGTGGCGCTGAAGTTGCCTGTGAATGTGGAGTTGGTGGCATGTGAAACCCGCATGTGGAGCATTCGTTTGTGTGGGATGCTCTACTAGATTCATTCCTAGATAATGCAGTGAAAGGACACTAAGAATAGAGTGTGAAAACGCAGTTTCCTTGAGAGCTGCTTGGAAGCCAGATGGTGTGTGACATTAGTGAGCCAAATGGAGTTGTTCTCCCACAAGAACCACTCGGCTGATCCTTCTTCAATATGCCCTTCACCAACATGCAGTGTTTCCTTGATTGAATTAGCTCTCACACCAATATTTGCGTCTAGAGCCTTTGCATTGAGGGCTATCTGAAAACGGCTGTGGCGCTGAAGTTGCCTGTGAATGTGGAGTTGGTGGCATGTGAAACCCGCATGTGGAGCATTCGTTTGTGTGGGATGCTCTACCAGGTTCATTCCTAGATAATGCACTCAAAGGGCACTAAGCATAGAGTGTGAAAACTGAGTTTTCTTGAGAGCTGCTTGGAAGCCTGATGGTGTGTGAAGTTAGTGAGCCAAATGGAGTTGTTCTCCCACAAGAACCACTCGGCTGATCCTTCTTCAATATGCCCTTCACCAACATGCAGTGTTTCCTTGATTGAATTAGCTCTCACACCAATATTTGCGTCTAGAGCCTTTGCATTGAGGGCTATCTGAAAATGTCTGTGGCACTGAAGTTGCCTGAGAATGTGGAGTTGGTGGCATGTGAAACCCGCATGTGGAGCATTCGTTTGTGTGGGATGCTCACCAAGATTCATTTCAGTCCTAGGCACTCAAAGGGCACTAAGCATAGAGTGTGAAAACTGAGTTTCCTTGAGAGCTGCTTGGAAGTCTGATGGTGTGTGAAGTTAGTGAGCCAAATGGAGTTGTTCTCCCACAAGGACCACTCGGCTGATTCTTCTTCAATATGCCCTTCACCAACATGCAGTGTTTCCTTGATTGAATTAGCTCTCACACCAATATTTACATCAAGAGGCTTTGCATTGAGGGCTATCTGAAAATGTCTGTGGCACTGAAGTTGCCTGAGAATGTGGAGTTGGTGGCATGTGAAACCCGCATGTGGAGCATTCGTTTGTGTGGGATGCTCACCAAGCTTCATTTAAATCCAAGGCACACAAAGGGCACTAAGCATAGAGTGTGAAACCTGAGTTTCCTTGAGAGCTGCTTGGAAGCCTGATGGTGTGTGAAGTTAGTGAGCCAAATGGAGTTGTTCTGCCACAAGAACCACTCGGCTGATCCTTCTTCAATATGCCCTTCACCAACATGCAGTGTTTCCTTGATTGAATTAGCTCTCACACCAATATTTCGCCTAAAGCCTTTGCATTGAGGGCTATCTGAAAACGGCTGTGGCGCTGAAGTTGCCTGTGAACGTGGAGTTGGTGGCATGTGAAACCCGCATGTGGAGCATTCGTTTGTGTGGGATGCTCACCAAGCTTCATTTCAGTCCTAGGCACTCAAAGGGCACTAAGCATAGAGTGTGAAAACTGAGTTTCCTTGAGAGCTGCTTGGAAGCCTGATGGTGTGTGAAGTTAGTGAGCCAAATGGAGTTGTTCTCCCACAAGAACCACTCGGCTGATCCTTCTTCAATATGCCCTTCACCAACATGCAGTGTTTCCTTGATTGAATTAGCTCTCACACCAATATTTGCGTCTAGAGCCTTTGCATTGAGGGCTATCTGAAAACGGCTGTGGCGCTGAAGTTGCCTGTGAATGTGGAGTTGGTGGCATGTGAAACCCGCATGTGGAGCATTCGTTTGTGTGGGATGCTCTACCAGGTTCATTCCTAGATAATGCACTCAAAGGGCACTAAGCATAGAGTGTGAAAACTGAGTTTCCTTGAGAGCTGCTAGGAAGCCTGATGGTGTGTGAAGTTAGTGAGCCAAATAGAGTTGTTCTCCCACAAGAACCACTCGGCTGATCCTTCTTCAATATGCCCTTCACCAACATGCAGTGTTTCCTTGATTGAATTAGCTCTCACACCAATATTTGCGTCTAGAGCCTTTGCATTGAGGGCTATCTGAAAATAACTGTGGCACTGAAGTTGCCTGAGAATGTGGAGTTGGTGGCATGTGGAACCCGCATGTGGAGCATTCGTTTGTGTGGGATGCTCACCAAGATTCATTTCAGTCCTAGGTACTCAAAGGGCACTAAGCATAGAGTGTGAAAACTGAGTTTCCTTGAGAGCTGCTTGGAAGCCTGATGGTGTGTGAAGTTAGTGAGCCAAATGGAGTTGTTCTCCCACAAGAACCACTCGGCTGATCCTTCTTCAATATGCCCTTCACCAACATGCAGTGTTTCCTTGATTGAATTAGCTCTCACACCAATATTTACATCTAGAGGCTTTGCATTGAGGGCTATCTGAAAATGGCTGTGGCACTGAAGTTGCCTGAGAATGTGGAGTTGGTGGCATGTGAAACCCGCATGTGGAGCATTCGTTTGTGTGGGATGCTCACCAAGCTTCATTTAAATCCAAGGCACACAAAGGGCACTAAGCATAGTGTGTGAAAACTGAGTTTCCTTGAGAGCTGCTTGGAAGCCTGATGGTGTGTGAAGTTAGTGAGCCAAATGGAGTTGTTCTCCCACAAGAACCACTCGGCTGATCCTTCTTCAATATGCCCTTCACCAACATGCAGTGTTTCCTTGATTGAATTACCTCTCACACCAATATTTGCGTCTAGAGCCTTTGCATTGAGGGCTATCTGAAAACGGCTGTGGCGCTGAAGTTGCCTGTGAATGTGGAGTTGGTGGCATGTGAAACCCGCATGTGGAGCATTCGTTTGTGTGGGATGCTCTACCAGGTTCATTCCTAGATAATGCAGTGAAAGGACACTAAGCATAGAGTGTGAAAACGCAGTTTCCTTGAGAGCTGCTTGGAAGCCTGATGGTGTGTGACGTTAGTGAGCCAAATGGAGTTGTTCTCCCACAAGAACCACTCGGCTGATCCTTCTTCAATATGCCCTTCACCAACATGCAGTGTTTCCTTGATTCAATTAGCTCTCACACCAATATTTGCGTCTAGAGCCTTTGCATTGAGGGCTATCTGAAAACGGCTGTGGCGCTGAAGTTGCCTGTGAATGTGGAGTTGGTGGCATGTGAAACCCGCATGTGGAGCATTCGTTTGTGTGGGATGCTCTACCAGGTTCATTCCTAGATAATGCACTCAAAGGGCACTAAGCATAGAGTGTGAAAACTGAGTTTCCTTGAGAGCTGCTTGGAAGCCTGATGGTGTGTGAAGTTAGTGAGCCAAATGGAGTTGTTCTCCCACAAGAACCACTCGGCTGATCCTTCTTCAATATGCCCTTCACCAACATGCAGTGTTTCCTTGATTGAATTAGCTCTCACACCAATATTTGCGTCTAGAGCCTTTGCATTGAGGGCTATCTGAAAGCGGCTGTGCCGCTGAAGTTGCCTGTGAATGTGGAGTTGGTGGCAAGTGTAACCCGCATCTGGAGCATTCGTTTGTGTGGGATGTTCAGCAAGCTTCATTTCAGTCCTAGGCACACAAAGGGCACTAAGCATAGAGTGTGAAAACTGAGTTTCCTTGAGAGCTGCTTGGAAGCCTGATGGTGTGTGAAGTTAGTGAGCCAAATGGAGTTGTTCTCCCACAAGAACCACTCGGTTGATCCTTCCTCAATATGCCCTTCAGCACCATGCAGTGTTTCCTTGATTGAATTAGCTCTCACACCAATATTTGCGTCTAGAGCCTTTGCATTGAGGGCTATCTGAAAGTGACTGTGGCGCTGAAGTTGCCTGTGAATGTGGAGTTGGTGGCATGTGAAACCCGCATCTGGAGCATTCGTTTGTGTGGGATGTTCAGCAAGCTTCATTTCAGTCCTAGGCACACAAAGGGCACTAAGCATAGAGTGTGAAAACTGAGTTTCCTTGAGAGCTGCTTGGAAGCCTGATGGTGTGTGAAGTTAGTGAGCCAAATGGAGTTGTTCTCCCACAAGAACCACTCGGCTGATCCGTCTTCAATATGCCCTTCACCAACATGCAGTGTTTCCTTGATTGAATTAGCTCTCACACCAATATTTGCATCTAGAGCCTTTGCATTGAGGGCTATCTGAAAACGCCTGTGGCGCTGAAGTTGCCTGAGAATGTGGAGTTGGTGGCATGTGAAACCCGCATGTGGAGCATTCGTTTGTGTGGGATGCTCTACCAGGTTCATTCCTAGATAATGCACTCAAAGGGCACTAAGCATAGAGTGTGAAAACTGAGTTTCCTTGAGAGCTGCTTGGAAGCCTGATGGTGTGTGAAGTTAGTGAGCCAAATGGAGTTGTTCTCCCACAAGAACCACTCGGCTGATCCTTCTTCAATATGCCCTTCACCAACATGCAGTGTTTCCTTGATTGAATTAGCTCTCACACCAATATTTGCGTCTAGAGCCTTTGCATTGAGGGCTATCTGAAAGCGGCTGTGGCGCTGAAGTTGCCTGTGAATGTGGAGTTGGTGGCATGTGAAACCCGCATGTGGAGCATTCGTTTGTGTGGGATGCTCTACCAGGTTCATTCCTAGATAATGCACTCAAAGGGCACTAAGCATAGAATGTGAAAACTGAGTTTCCTTGAGAGCTGCTTGGAAGCCTGATGGTGTGTGAAGTTAGTGAGCCAAATGGAGTTGTTCTCCCACAAGAACCACTCGGCTGATCCTTCTTCAATATGCCCTTCACCAACATGCAGTGTTTCCTTGATTGAATTAGCTCTCACACCAATATTTGCGTCTAGAGCCTTTGCATTGAGGGCTATCTGAAAGTGGCTGTGGCGCTGAAGTTGCCTGTGAATGTGGAGTTGGTGGCATGTGGAACCCGCATGTGGAGCATTCGTTTGTGTGGGATGCTCACCAAGTTCATTTCAGTCCTAGGCACTCACAGGGCACTAAGCATAGAGTGTGAAAACTGAGTTTCCTTGAGAGCTGCTTGGAAGCCTGATGGTGTGTGAAGTTAGTGAGCCAAATGGAGTTGTTCTCCTACAAGAACCACTCGGCTAATTCTTCTTCAATATGCCCTTCACCAATATGCAGTCTTTCCTTGATTGAATTAGCTCTCACACCAATATTTACATCTAGAGAATTTGCATTGAGGGCTATCTGAAAATGGCTGTGGCACTGAAGTTGTCTGAGAATGTGGAGTTGGTGGCATGTGAAACCCGCATGTGGAGCATTCGTTTGTGTGGGATGCTCACCAAGCTTCATTTCAGTCCTACGCACTCAAAGGGCACTAAGCATAGAGTGTGAAAACTGAGTTTCCTTGAGAGCTGCTTGGAAGCCTGATGGTGTGTGAAGTTAGTGAGCCAAATGGAGTTGTTCACCCACAAGAACCACTCGGCTGATCCTTCTTCAATATGCCCTTCACCAACATGCAGTGTTTCCTTGATTGAATTAGCTCTCACACCAATATTTGCGTCTAGAGCCTTTGCATTGAGGGCTATCTGAAAATGGCTGTGGCGCTGAAGTTGCCTGTGAATGTGGAGTTGGTGGCATGTGAAACCCGCATGTGGAGCATTCGTTTGTGTGGGATGCTCTACTAGATTCATTCCTAGATAATGCACTCAAAGGGCACTAAGCATAGAGTGTGAAAACTGAGTTTCCTTGAGAGCTGCTTGGAAGCCTGATGGTGTGTGAAGTTAGTGAGCCAAATGGAGTTGTTCTCGCACAAGGACCACTTGGTTGATCCTTCTTCAATATGCCCTTCACCAACATGCAATGTTTCCTTGATTGAATTAGCTCTCACACCAATATTTGCGTCTAGAGCCTTTGCATTGAGGGCTATCTGAAAGCGGCTCTGGCACTGAAGTTGCCTGTGAATGTGGAGTTGGTGGCATGTGAAACCCGCATGTGGAGCATTCGTTTGTGTGGGATGCTCACCAAGCTTCATTTCAGTCCTAGGCACTCAAAGGGCACTAAGCATAGAGTGTGAAAACTGAGTTTTCTTGAGAGCTGCTTGGAAGCCTGATGGTGTGTGAAGTTAGTGAGCCAAATAGAGTTGTTCTCCCACAAGAACCACTCGGCTGATCCTTCTTCAATATGCCCTTCACCAACATGCAATGTTTCCTTGATTGAATTAGCTCTCACACCAATATTTGCGTCTAGAGCCTTTGCATTGAGGGCTATCTGAAAACGGCTGTGGCGCTGAAGTTGCCTGAGAATGTGGAATTGGTGGCATGTGAAACCCGCATGTGGAGCATTCGTTTGTGTGGGATGCTCTACCAGGTTCATTCCTAGATAATGCAGTGAAAGGGCACTAAGCATAGAGTGTGAAAACTGAGTTTCCTTGAGAGCTGCTTGGAAGCCTGATGGTGTGTGAAGCTTCTGAGCCAAATAGAGTTGTTCTCGCACAAGGATCACTCGGCTGATCCTTCTTCAATATGCCCTTCACCAACATGCAGTGTTTCCTTGATTGAATTAGCTCTCACACCAATATTTGCGTCTAGAGCCTTTGCATTGAGGGCTATCTGAAAATGGCTGTGGCGCTGAATTTGCCTGAGAATGTGGAGTTGGTGGCATGTGAAACCCGCATGTGGAGCATTCGTTTGTGTGGGATGCTCTACCAGGTTCATTCCTAGATAATGCACTCAAAGGGCACTAAGAATAGAGTGTGAAAACTGAGTTTCCTTGAGAGCTGCTTGGAAGCCTGATGGTGTGTGAAGTTAGTGAGCCAAATGGAGTTGTTCTCCCACAAGAACCACTCGGCTGATCCTTCTTCAATATGCCCTTCACCAACATGCAGTGTTTCCTTGATTGAATTAGCTCTCACACCAATATTTGCGTCTAGAGCCTTTGCATTGAGGGCTATCTGAAAACGGCTGTGGCGCTGAAGTTGTGTGAAAATATGGAGTTGGTGGCATGTGGAACCCGCATGTGGAGCATTCGTTTGTGTGGGATGCTCACCAAGCTTCATTTCAATCCTAGGCACTCAAAGGGCACTAAGCATAGAGTGTGAAAACTGAGTTTCCTTGAGAGCTGCTTGGAAGCCTGATGGTGTGTGAAGTTAGTGAGCCAAATGGAGTTGTTCTCCCACAAGAACCACTTGGCTGATCCTTCTTCAATATGCCCTTCACCAACATGCAGTGTTTCCTTGATTGAATTAGCTCTCACACCAATATTTACATCTAGAGGCTTTGCATTGAGGGCTATCTGAAAACGGCTGTGGCGCTGAAGTTGCCTGTGAATGTGGAGTTGGTGGCATGTGAAACCCGCATGTGGAGCATTCGTTTGTGTGGGATGCTCTACCAGGTTCATTCCTAGATAATGCACTCAAAGGGCACTAAGAATAGAGTGTGAAAACTGAGTTTCCTTGAGAGCTGCTTGGAAGCCTGATGGTGTGTGAAGTTAGTGAGCCAAATGGAGTTGTTCTCCCACAAGAACCACTCGGCTGATCCTTCTTCAATATGCCCTTCACCAACATGCAGTGTTTCCTTGATTGAATTAGCTCTCACACCAATATTTGCGTCTAGAGCCTTTGCATTGAGGGCTATCTGAAAACGGCTGTGGCGCTGAAGTTGTGTGAAAATATGGAGTTGGTGGCATGTGGAACCCGCATGTGGAGCATTCGTTTGTGTGGGATGCTCACCAAGCTTCATTTCAATCCTAGGCACTCAAAGGGCACTAAGCCTAGAGTGTGAAAACTGAGTTTCCTTGAGAGCTGCTTGGAAGCCTGATGGTGTGTGAAGTTAGTGAGCCAAATGGAGTTGTTCTCCCACAAGAACCACTTGGCTGATCCTTCTTCAATATGCCCTTCACCAACATGCAGTGTTTCCTTGATTGAATTAGCTCTCACACCAATATTTACATCTAGAGGCTTTGCATTGAGGGCTATCTGAAAACGGCTGTGGCGCTGAAGTTGCCTGTGAACGTGGAGTTGGTGGCATGTGAAACCCGCATGTGGAGCATTCGTTTGTGTGGGATGCTCTACCAGGTTCATTCCTAGATAATGCACTCAAAGGGCACTAAGCATAGAGTGTGAAAACTGAGTTTCCTTGAGAGCTGCTTGGAAGCCTGATGGTGTGTGAAGTTAGTGAGCCAAATGGAGTTGTTCTCCCACAAGAACCACTCGGTTGATCCTTCTTCAGTATGCCCTTCAGCAACATGCAGTGTTTCCTTGATTGAATTAGCTCTCACACCAATATTTGCGTCTAGAGCCTTTGCATTGAGGGCTATCTGAAAATGGCTGTGGCGCTGAAGTTGCCTGTGAATGTGGAGTTGGTGGCATGTGGAATCCGCATGTGGAGCATTCGTTTGTGTGGGATGTTCACCAAGATTCATTTCAGTCCTAGGCACTCAAAGGGCACTAAGCATAGAGTGTGAAAACTGAGTTTCCTTGAGAGCTGCTTGGAAGCCTGATGGTGTGTGAAGTTAGTGAGCCAAATGGAGTTGTTCTCCCACAAGGGCCACTCGGCTGATCCTTCTTCAATATGCCCTTCACCAACATGCAGTGTTTCCTTGATTGAATTAGCTCTCACATCAATATTTGCGTCTAGAGCCTTTGCATTGAGGGCTATCTGAAAACGGCTGTGGCGCTGAAGTTGCCTGTGAATGTGGAGTTGGTGGCATGTGAAACCCGCATGTGGAGCATTCGTTTGTGTGGGATGCTCTACCAGATTCATTCCTAGATAATGCACTCAAAGGGCACTAAGCATAGAGTGTGAAAACTGAGTTTCCTTGAGAGCTGCTTGGAAGCCTGATGGTGTGTGAAGTTAGTGAGCCAAATGGAGTTGTTCTCCCACAAGAAACACTCGGCTGATCCTTCTTCAATATGCCCTTCAGCAACATGCAGTGTTTCCTTGATTGAATTAGCTCTCACACCAATATTTGCGTCTAGAGCCTTTGCATTGAGGGCTATCTGAAAGTGGCTGTGGCGCTGAAGTTGCCTGTGCATGTGGAGTTGGTGGCATGTGAAACCCGCATGTGGAGCATTCGTTTGTGTGGGATGCTCTACCAGGTTCATTCCTAGATAATGCACTCAAAGGGCACTAAGCATAGAGTGTGAAAACTGAGTTTCCTTGAGAGTTGCTTGGAAGCCTGATGGTGTGTGAAGTTAGTGAGCCAAATGGAGTTGTTCTCCCACAAGAACCACTCGGCTGATCCTTCTTCAATATGCCCTTCACCAACATGCAGTGTTTCCTTGATTGAATTAGCACTCACACCAATATTTGCGTCTAGAGCCTTTGCTTTGAGGGCTATCTGAAAACACCTGTGGCGCTGAATTTGCCTGAGAATGTGGAGTTGGTGGCATGTGAAACCCGCATGTGGAGCATTCGTTTGTGTGGGATGCTCTACCAGGTTCATTCCTAGATAATGAACTCAAAGGGCACTAAGCATAGAGTGTGAAAACTGAGTTTCCTTGAGAGCTGCTTGGAAGCCTGATGGTGTGTGAAGTTAGTGAGCCAAATGGAGTTGTTCTCCCACAAGAACCACTCGGCTGATCCTTCTTCAATATGCCCTTCACCAACATACAGTGTTTCCTTGATTGAATTAGCTCTCACACCAATATTTGCGTCTAGAGCCTTTGCATTGAGGGCTATCTGAAAACGGCTGTGGCGCTGAAGTTGCCTGTGAATGTGGAGTTGGTGGCATGTGGAACCCGCATGTGGAGCATTCGTTTGTGTGGGATGCTCACCAGGCTTCATTTCAGTCCTTGGCACTGAAAGGGCACTAAGCATAGAGTGTGAAAACTGAGTTTCCTTGAGAGCTGCTTGGAAGCCTGATGGTGTGTGACGTTAGTGAGCCAAATGGAGTTGTTCTCCCACAAGAACCACTCGGCTGATTCTTCTTCAATATGCCCTTCACCAATATGCAGTCTTTCCTTGATTGAATTAGCTCTCACACCAATATTTACATCTAGAGAATTTGCATTGAGGGCTATCTGAAAACGGCTGTGGCGCTGAAGTTGCCTGTGAATGTGGAGTTGGTGGCATGTGAAACCCGCATGTGGAGCATTCGTTTGTGTGGGATGCTCTACCAGGTTCATTCCTAGATAATGCACTCAAAGGGCACTAAGCATAGAGTATGAAAACTGAGTTTCCTTGAGAGCTGCTTGGAAGCCTGATGGTGTGTGAAGTTAGTGAGCCAAATGGAGTTGTTCTCCCACAAGAACCACTCGGCTGATCCTTCTTCAATATGCCCTTCACCAACATGCAGTGTTTCCTTGATTGAATTAGCTCTCACACCAATATTTGCGTCTAGAGCCTTTGCATTGAGGGCTATCTGAAAACGGCTGTGGCGCTGAAGTTGCCTGTGAATGTGGAGTTGGTGGCATGTGAAACCCGCATGTGGAGCATTCGTTTGTGTGGGATGCTCACCAAGCTTCCTTTCAGTCCTAGGCACTCAAAGGGCACTAATCATAGATTGTGAAAACTGAGTTTCCTTGAGAGCTGCTTGGAAGCCTGATGGTGTGTGAAGTTAGTGAGCCAAATGGAGTTGTTCTCCCACAAGAACCACTCGGCTGATCCTTCTTCAATATGCCCTTCACCAACATGCAGTGTTTCCTTGATTGAATTAGCTCTCACACCAATATTTGCGTCTAGAGCCTTTGCATTGAGGGCTATCTGAAAATGGCTGTGGCGCTGAAGTTGCCTGTGAATGTGGAGTTGGTGGCATGTGGAACCCGCATGTGGAGCATTCGTTTGTGTGGGATGCTCACCAAGATTCATTTCAGTCCTAGGCACTCAAAGGGCACTAAGCATAGAGTGTGAAAACTGAGTTTCCTTGAGAGCTGCTTGGAAGCCTGATGGTGTGTGAAGTTAGTGAGCCAAATGGAGTTGTTCTCCCACAAGAACCACTCGGCTGATCCTTCTTCAATATGCCCTTCACCAACATGCAGTGTTTCCTTGATTGAATTAGCTCTCACATCAATATTTGCGTCTAGAGCCTTTGCATTGAGGGCTATCTGAAAACGGCTGTGGCGCTGAAGTTGCCTGTGAATGTGGAGTTGGTGGCATGTGAAACCCGCATGTGGAGCATTCGTTGGTGTGGGATGCTCTACCAGGTTCATTCCTAGATAATGCACTCAAAGGGCACTAAGCATAGAGTGTGAAAACTGAGTTTCCTTGAGAGCTGCTTGGAAGCCTGATGGTGTGTGAAGTTAGTGAGCCAAATGGAGTTGTTCTCCCACAAGAAACACTCGGCTGATCCTTCTTCAATATGCCCTTCAGCAACATGCAGTGTTTCCTTGATTGAATTAGCTCTCACACCAATATTTGCGTCTAGAGCCTTTGCATTGAGGGCTATCTGAAAACGGCTGTGGCGCTGAAGTTGCCTGTGAATGTGGAGTTGGTGGCATGTGAAACCCGCATGTGGAGCATTCGTTTGTGTGGGATGCTCTACCAGGTTCATTCCTAGATAATGCACTCAAAGGGCACTAAGCATAGAGTGTGAAAACTGAGTTTCCTTGAGAGCTGCTTGGAAGCCTGATGGTGTGTGACGTTAGTGAGCCAAATGGAGTTGTTCTCCCACAAGAAACACTCGGCTGATCCTTCTTCAATATGCCCTTCACCAACATGCAGTGTTTCCTTGATTGAATTAGCTCTCACGCCAATATTTGCGTCTAGAGCCTTTGCATTGAGGGCTATCTGAAAACACCTGTGGCGCTGAATTTGCCTGAGAATGTGGAGTTGGTGGCATGTGAAACCCGCATGTGGAGCGTTCGTTTGTGTGGGATGCTCTACCAGGTTCATTCCTAGATAATGAACTCAAAGGGCACTAAGCATAGAGTGTGAAAACTGAGTTTCCTTGAGAGCTGCTTGGAAGCCTGATGGTGTGTGAAGTTAGTGAGCCAAATGGAGTTGTTCTCCCACAAGAACCACTCGGCTGATCCTTCTTCAATATGCCCTTCACCAACATGCAGTGTTTCCTTGATTGAATTAGCTCTCACACCAATATTTGCGTCTAGAGCCTTTGCATTGAGGGCTATCTGAAAATGGCTGTGGCGCTGAAGTTGCCTGTGAATGTGGAGTTGGTGGCATGTGAAACCCGCATGTGGAGCATTCGTTTGTGTGGGATGCTCTACCAGGTTCATTCCTAGATAATGCACTCAAAGGGCACTAAGCATAGAGTGTGAAAACTGAGTTTCCTTGAGAGCTGCTTGGAAGCCTGATGGTGTGTGAAGTTAGTGAGCCAAATGGAGTTGTTCTCCCACAAGAAACACTCGGCTGATCCTTCTTCAATATGCCCTTCACCAACATGCAGTGTTTCCTTGATTGAATTAGCTCTCACACCAATATTTGCGTCTAGAGCCTTTGCATTGAGGGCTATCTGAAAACGGCTGTGGCGCTGAAGTTGTGTGAAAATGTGGAGTTGGTGGCATGTGGAACCCGCATGTGGAGCATTCGTTTGTGTGGGATGCTCACCAAGCTTCATTTCAGTCCTAGGCACTCAAAGGGCACTAATCATAGATTGTGAAAACTGAGTTTCCTTGAGAGCTGCTTGGAAGCCTGATGGTGTGTGAAGTTAGTGAGCCAAATGGAGTTGTTCTCCCACAAGAACCACTCGGCTGATCCTTCTTCAATATGCCCTTCACCAACATGCAGTGTTTCCTTGATTGAATTAGCTCTCACACCAATATTTGCCTTTGCATTGAGGGCTATCTGAAAATGGCTGTGGCGCTGAAGTTGCCTGTGAATGTGGAGTTGGTGGCATGTGGAACCCGCATGTGGAGCATTCGTTTGTGTGGGATGCTCACCAAGCTTCATTTCAGTCCTAGGCACTCAAAGGGCACTAAGCATAGAGTGTGAAAACTGAGTTTCCTTGAGAGCTGCTTGGAAGCCTGATGGTGTGTGAAGTTAGTGAGCCAAATGGAGTTGTTCTCCCACAAGAAACACTCGGCTGATCCTTCTTCAATATGCCCTTCACCAACATGCAGTGTTTCCTTGATTGAATTAGCTCTCACATCAATATTTGCGTCTAGAGCCTTTGCATTGAGGGCTATCTGAAAACGGCTGTGGCGCTGAAGTTGCCTGTGAATGTGGAGTTGGTGGCATGTGGAACCCGCATGTGGAGCATTCGTTTGTGTGGGATGCTCACCAAGCTTCATTTCAGTCCTAGGCACTCAAAGGGCACTAATCATAGATTCTGAAAACTGAGTTTCCTTGAGAGCTGCTTGGAAGCCTGATGGTGTGTGAAGTTAGTGAGCCAAATGGAGTTGTTCTCCCACAAGAACCACTCGGCTGATCCTTCTTCAATATGCCCTTCACCAACATGCAGTGTTTCCTTGATTGAATTAGCTCTCACACCAATATTTGCGTCTAGAGCCTTTGCATTGAGGGCTATCTGAAAATGGCTGTGGCGCTGAAGTTGCCTGTGAATGTGGAGTTGGTATCATGTGGAACCCGCATGTGGAGCATTCGTTTGTGTGGGATGCTCACCAAGATTCATTTCAGTCCTAGGCACTCAAAGGGCACTAAGCATAGAGTGTGAAAACTGAGTTTCCTTGAGAGCTGCTTGGAAGCCTGATGGTGTGTGAAGTTAGTGAGCCAAATGGAGTTGTTCTCCCACAAGAACCACTCGGCTGATCCTTCTTCAATATGCCCTTCACCAACATGCAGTGTTTCCTTGATTGAATTAGCTCTCACACCAATATTTGCGTCTAGAGCCTTTGCATTGAGGGCTATCTGAAAATGGCTGTGGCGCTGAAGTTGCCTGTGAATGTGGAGTTGGTGGCATGTGGAACCCGCATGTGGAGCATTCGTTTGTGTGGGATGCTCTACCAGGTTCATTCCTAGATAATGCACTCAAAGGGCACTAAGCATAGAGTGTGAAAACTGAGTTTCCTTGAGAGCTGCTTGGAAGCCTGATGGTGTGTGACGTTAGTGAGCCAAATGGAGTTGTTCTCCCACAAGAACCACTCGGCTGATCCTTCTTCAATATGCCCTTCACCAACATGCAGTGTTTCCTTGATTGAATTAGCTCTCACGCCAATATTTGCGTCTAGAGCCTTTGCATTGAGGGCTATCTGAAAACACCTGTGGCGCTGAATTTGCCTGAGAATGTGGAGTTGGTGGCATGTGAAACCCGCATGTGGAGCATTCGTTTGTGTGGAATGCTCTACCAGGTTCATTCCTAGATAATGAACTCAAAGGGCACTAAGCATAGAGTGTGAAAACTGAGTTTCCTTGAGAGCTGCTTGGAAGCCTGATGGTGTGTGAAGTTAGTGAGCCAAATGGAGTTGTTCTCCCACAAGAACCACTCGGCTGATCCTTCTTCAATATGCCCTTCACCAACATGCAGTGTTTCCTTGATTGAATTAGCTCTCACACCAATATTTGCGTCTAGAGCCTTTGCATTGAGGGCTATCTGAAAACGGCTGTGGCGCTGAAGTTGTGTGAAAATGTGGAGTTGGTGGCATGTGGAACCCGCATGTGGAGCATTCGTTTGTGTGGGATGCTCACCAGGCTTCATTTCAGTCCTTGGCACTCAAAGGGCACTAAGCATAGAGTGTGAAAACTGAGTTTCCTTGAGAGCTGCTTGGAAGCCTGATGGTGTGTGAAGTTAGTGAGCCAAATGGAGTTGTTCTCCCACAAGAACCACTCGGCTGATCCTTCTTCAATATGCCCTTCACCAACATGCAGTGTTTCCTTGATTGAATTAGCTCTCACACCAATATTTGCGTCTAGAGCCTGTGCATTGAGGGCTATCTGAAAACGGCTGTGGCACTGAAGTTGCCTGAGAATGTGGAATTGGTGGCATGTGGAACCCGCATGTGGAGCATTCGTTTGTGTGGGATGCTCTACCAGGTTCATTCCTAGATAATGCAGTGAAAGGGCGCTAAGCATAGAGTGTGAAAACTGAGTTTCCTTGAGAGCTGCTTGGAAGCCTGATGGTGTGTGAAGTTAGTGAGCCAAATAGAGTTGTTCACCCACAAGAACCACTCGGCTGATCCTTCTTCAATATGCCCTTCACCAACATGCAGTGTTTCCTTGATTGAATTAGCTCTCACACCAATATTTGCGTCTAGAGCCTTTGCATTGAGGGCTATCTGAAAATGGCTGTGGCGCTGAATTTGCCTGAGAATGTGGAGTTGGTGGCATGTGAAATCCGCATGTGGAGCATTCGTTTGTGTGGGATGCTCTACCAGGTTCATTCCTAGATAATGCACTCAAAAGGCACTAAGCATAGAGTGTGAAAACTGAGTTTCCTTGAGAGCTGCTTGGAAGCCTGATGGTGTGTGAAGTTAGTGAGCCAAATGGAGTTGTTCTCCCACAAGAACCACTCGGCTGATCCTTCTTCAATATGCCCTTCACCAACATGCAGTGTTTCCTTGATTGAATTAGCTCTCACACCAATATTTGCGTCTAGAGCCTTTGCATTGAGGGCTATCTGAAAACGGCTGTGGCGCTGAAGTTGCCTGTGAATGTGGAGTTGGTGGCATGTGGAACCCGCATGTGGAGCATTCGTTTGTGTGGGATGCTCACCAAGATTCATTTCAATCCTAGGCACTAAAAGGGCACTAAGCATAGAGTGTGAAAACTGAGTTTCCTTGAGAGCTGCTTGGAAGCCTGATGGTGTGTGAAGTTAGTGAGCCAAATGGAGTTGTTCTCCCACAAGAACCACTTGGCTGATCCTTCTTCAATATGCCCTTCACCAACATGCAGTGTTTCCTTGATTGAATTAGCTCTCACACCAATATTTGCGTCTAGAGCCTTTGCATTGAGGGCTATCTGAAAACGGCTGTGGCGCTGAATTTGCCTGTGAATGTGGAGTTGGTGGCATGTGAAACCCGCATGTGGAGCATTCGTTTGTGTGGGATGCTCTACCAGGTTCATTCCTAGTTAATGCACTCAAAGGGCACTAAGCATAGAGTGTGAAAACTGAGTTTCCTTGAGAGCTGCTTGGAAGCCTGATGGTGTGTGAAGTTAGTGAGCCAAATGGAGTTGTTCTCCCACAAGAACCACTCGGCTGATCCTTTTTCAATATGCCCTTCATACCAACATGCAGTGTTTCCTTGATTGAATTAGCTCTCACACCAATATTTGCGTCTAGAGCCTTTGCATTGAGGGCTATCTGAAAATGGCTGTGGCGCTGAATTTGCCTGAGAATGTGGAGTTGGTGGCATGTGAAACCCGCATGTGGAGCATTCGTTTGTGTGGGATGCTCTACCAGGTTCATTCCTAGATAATGCACTCAAAGGGCACTAAGCATAGAGTGTGAAAACTGAGTTTCCTTGAGAGCTGCTTGGAAGCCTGATGGTGTGTGAAGTTAGTGAGCCAAATGGAGTTGTTCTCCCACAAGAACCACTCGGCTGATCCTTCTTCAATATGCCCTTCACCAACATGCAGTGTTTCCTTGATTGAATTAGCTCTCACACCAATATTTGCGTCTAGAGCCTTTGCATTGAGGGCTATCTGAAAACGGCTGTGGCGCTGAAGTTGTGTGAAAATGTGGAGTTGGTGGCATGTGGAACCCGCATGTGGAGCATTCGTTTGTGTGGGATGCTCACCAAGTTTCATTTCAATCCTAGGCACTCAAAGGGCACTAAGCATAGAGTGTGAAAACTGAGTTTCCTTGAGAGCTGCTTGGAAGCCTGATGGTGTGTGAAGTTAGTGAGCCAAATGGAGTTGTTCTCCCACAAGAACCACTCGGCTGATCCTTCTTCAATATGCCCTTCACCAACATGCAGTGTTTCCTTGATTGAATTAGCTCTCACACCAATATTTGCGCGTAGAGCCTTTGCATTGAGGGCTATCTGAAAACGGCTGTGGCGCTGAAGTTGCCTGTGAATGTGGAGTTGGTGGCATGTGAAACCCGCATGTGGAGCATTCGTTTGTGTGGGATGCTCTACCAGGTTCATTCCTAGATAATGCACTCAAAGGGCACTAAGCATAGAGTGTGAAAACTGAGTTTCCTTGAGAGCTGCTTGGAAGCCTGATGGTGTGTGAAGTTAGTGAGCCAAATGGAGTTGTTCTCCCACAAGAAACACTCGGCTGATCCTTCTTCAATATGCCCTTCACCAACATGCAGTGTTTCCTTGATTGAATTAGCTCTCACACCAATATTTGCGTCTAGAGCCTTTGCATTGAGGGCTATCTGAAAGCGGCTGTGGCACTGAAGTTGCCTGTGAATGTGGAGTTGGTGGCATGTGAAACCCGCATGTGGAGCATTCGTTTGTGTGGGATGCTCACCAAGCTTCATTTCAGTCCTAGGCACTCAAAGGGCACTAAGCATAGAGTGTGAAAACTGAGTTTCCTTGAGAGCTGCTTGGAAGCCTGATGGTGTGTGAAGTTAGTGAGCCAAATGGAGTTGTTCTCACACAAGAACCACTCGGCTGATCCTTCTTCAATATGCCCTTCACCAACATGCAGTGTTTCCTTGATTGAATTAGCTCTCACACCAATATTTACGTCTAAAGCCTTTGCATTGAGGGCTATCTGAAAACGGCTGTGGCGCTGAAGTTTCCTGTGAATGTGGAGTTGGTGGCATGTGAAACCCGCATGTGGAGCATTCGTTTGTGTGGGATGCTCACCAAGCTTCATTTCAGTCCTAGGCACTCAAAGGGCACTAAGCATAGAGTGTGAAAACTGAGTTTCCTTGAGAGCTGCTTGGAAGCCTGATGGTGTGTGAAGTTAGTGAGCCAAATGGAGTTGTTCTCCCACAAGAACCACTCGGCTGATCCTTCTTCAATATGCCCTTCACCAACATGCAGTGTTTCCTTGATTGAATTAGCTCTCACACCAATATTTGCGTCTAGAGCCTTTGCATTGAGGGCTATCTGAAAAGGGCTGTGGCGCTGAAGT
>NW_026696861.1:0-34706 GCF_030435755.1 Ochotona princeps | reverse complement strand
AGCCATGTATTCTTCTGTCTGTGCTTCCAGATTAGTAAGATGGCATTCGTGAAGAACCGAAGACGTACACTCTAGTGGCTGTAAGCCGCAAAGAAATGGCAGTGTGTACTTACTAGATTTGTTCCTGTGCGGCTGAAAGAAGGCGGAGGGGGTGCGCAGCAGCGGCACGGGGGATCGGATAGTGAAAATGGACGAACAGTGTGCGAAACATATATTATCACTACATTAATCGAGCTCTGCATGAAAAGGCAAGTAGCAGAGGTTATGAAAGTACACAACAGAGAGAAAGTAATACTTGTTTGCGGATATATGTAGACTGTTGTGGCATGCGCGGAAGTAGCTAGCACCAAGCAGCGTACCAACACAGTGGGCATTGACTGATCTCCACTGAGACTGATGAAAAAGAGGGCGGAGAGTATCCGGTGTAGACGAAATATGTGATGAAGCGGCGGACAGAGCGCTACGGCGCCATATGAGGAAACCTTGCTTCCAAGCTGCAGGTGCTTTGAAAACCTTACACAGTATTCTGCGAAGAACGCGCTATTCAGCCATACACAACTGTCCTGTTTGCACGCTACAAGCACTATTATACCAGTATATAGCTTTCTGAAAAAGGGATGCGTGCGTGTGTGCAGCAACCCTATTGCAAGGACGGGTACGAATCGCTAGCATTCACACGAGGTGTAATAAGAACTGGTGGGCGATGTGATTCCGAAGTGTGCCACGGCAGTGGGTTCAGCATAATGGAGTGAAGATGGCGGCGTTAAGTTGGAGTGAACTGAACTAAATGCAGGCCTTTGAGTCTCCCAGCATGACTATTGGACAGGAGAAAGCGGATGGCAGTCGCGGGAAAGGGGGAGCAGTAGCTGGTAACACGCCGTGAAATCTTGGTGTCTGGCAATTGCACAAAGATGGAAGACGGCGCGGATAGGTATCACGTAGCTAAAACAGATTTGCAAGCGAACCAAGCAACAGCGACTCACGAAGAAGTTAGCGTTGATAACTTCTCTCCAAGGCTTTCTCGCTCAGTAGTGTGCGCTACACTAACTGCATGCATGCATCTCACTAGGGCTCCAGCTGCCCCTACTACTACCGGACTCCCGCGCGCCAGCAGCCTTCGCTTAAATGTATACCTATATAGGTAGATATATATTCCCCTGTTAGGAGCGCTGTTTCAGCTGCTAGCTGCATATTACTGGTACACATCGTCGTTGCTGCATAAACGGTTTTGAGACCTTCCTTTTGCTTTCTTCGACCTACGCAGTGGCTATAAAATACAGACACGAAGTACGAGCTGATGTCGGAGCCGCTCACCCCCCAGTGCCGCTGCGTCTGAATCTAAATCAATGATGAATAGAACTATGGAATAGGGCCGTACGTATATATACATATGTATGAAAATATGTATGTGCAAGTGCTTACGTATACGTATATATATATACTGCAGGGGTGGCTGCTGTTTGAGGTGCGACACTCATGTTACCACAAGTGTCCCTCCTGCGAAAAGGAGTAATACTACATGATCAGTGATACGGGCTACACCGTCGGTGCTAGTGACTTAAAAGCTTATACACAGTAAAGGAAAGCTTGTGCTTCTAATGGCTATATTCTGTTGCTCGTTTCCGCCTGCCGGAAATGCTGCTATTACGCAGCAAGCGCTGTTGCGCTCGGTAGGGTTCACACTGCATTCCGAGGTTGCTGCTATTGCTGCTGCCGCTCCTTCAGCTGCTGTACCTATTATTTTGCTCCTCTGAGCAGTAGCACTATCCGTATAGCTGGAGTTCATGAAGCAACTCCAGATGCTAATTGCTCTGCCCGGCGCTACACCTGTTCATTGCTATACCTGTTAATACGACTGTAAAGCAGTAGCGCCGTCGTGATGTAGGGAGGACGTTGTGCAGCTGGTCTCCACTTGTACTATTCACTGCAATAGCCGCAATTCCTGTTCCTGCGGCTCCTAACTACCGTGAATGTAAGCCTTCGACTACATTGTATTGCACGGGACACGATTTGCACCGTAGTCTAAGTGCCTTCCCGGTGTAGTAAATCTTTCGGAGGTGCGCCCTTCGACGTCAGGTTGCTGCTGCTGTTAGAGAGAGTACACTTGCCATTATCACTTGGTTGTCCGTGAATTTGGTGTTGATGATGGTATACCAAATCCGTCACCGCCTTCTACCCGTACTCTTGATGCGCCAGCGTGGTAGAGGAGTGCACTGTACTACACACGCAGTACTCTGCGCCCTCTGCTCGTCATATTTCGCTTGTGCTCGTGCGGATGGAGATGATTCTGTAGCCACCGTGACGTAGAACTGTCCTGATAGCGTACTTTTTGCGAATGCTCAGCGCAAGAACGCATCTGAGGGTGCCTCCCCAGGACACTGCTATTGCATTATGGGCTTGCAGTGCAGCAAACACCACACCTGAATGTTCACAGAATGGAGGTGATGCCTTGCGCCAGTGGTGGTGTGGCCTTTCTGCCGTATTATTGCCCCAACTAATACTTCACACTCTACCTCTGGTTCTGCTGCGGCGAGTGCTGCCGCCAATGCTGGTGCCTCTCGTACTCTTTTTGTTCTTTGCAAGCTCATCTTGTATTACAGCGGTGTGACTGACATGATTCCACTGTCTAGACAAGAGCTCAAGTATACTGCGTACACGTGCTGTCCTTACTCTACCTGAGCTCCCGCCGGGTATCCTGCACGTCTAGCAAGCGGAGACTTCGCCGTAGCCGGTGGTACTGCACTAGAGCAGAAGAGTCGCACGTGCAGCGGGTGTGTGTTCATGTAGGGGGTAGGGTACACCGTCTTTGCGCCACACTTAGGCAGCGTTCATAATGAATAAGACGAACGGATGTAAGGGCTCGACGGGCAAGCTGGATGCTCAAAAGATACAGTTCGTGCTTAAGGGGAAGTCTGAAATAGCAATATCTTGGCTAGGCACCCCAAATGAGTTCGTGCACTGAGCACTTACGAGTGGGCCTCAAAGCGCATTCATAGGACGTGCAGTGGACTGCACAAGTGCAGCCGTAGACCATTCACATTTGCCAAACATGGGGATTTATACGTTCGTACACCGTTACGCAGTACGCCATGGCACGTAGAGGGCGCTACAGCCGAGTTTACCTGTGCGTGAATTGTGTGCCCTTTGTACGAGAAGACACATGACGGGAGCACTGGGGCATGTGGGTACGAACGGAGTGTTGCGGTGTTTCCTATGCTGCTTCCCACCAAAGGTTTGAGACCCACTATGCCAGCGACATGTATATCGACGTAAGAGGCGTGCGCCGTGTGCTTACGCTACAAAAAACATGTCGATGGAAATTCCAGGTCTTGCAGTTAGCACACGTAGTCGATGAGTCAACTGAAGGTAAGCGAAAATCGGTGAGGTCAGGCTGAACTAATGCGTACGCGAATGCGATGAACTGTAATATTGGCGCCATAACTAGCACAAAGAGCGTAAGTGTAGGACCTATGGCATATTCGACAGGCATACTTCCACAGTGCACGTGTCCTGCTGACAGACTGAGCAGCATGTTGTCTAGGGTGGCTCAGTTTAGATTCACCGACAAAACCTGGGACGACTGTATAGTGGAAGGTTTGTAGCTCTGCGCTAGAGCGAGACGGTCCGCCCACACACGAAGGAGCGCGTATTCATGTGTTGAATACATCCCCATCAGACAAAGCTCAGATGCTGAGGCGACAGTGAATCAGCGCTCCACTGGCAGCAGAGACGGTGTCGTGATGCAGCATCGCCGTCATCGAAGTATGTCACTACAGAATCTGAACAGGCACTTCTCGCAGAAGCTATAGTTTTTCCTGTGTAAACGTGGACTGCACACGCAAAGCAGGTATCTTTGCCGACGTGGTCATCATATGTCTGCATGCAGGCAACTGCATTACGCCTGTTCCTGCGTCCCCAAGTATGTGCTTTGCGACCGCTCCTTCGTATGCCACTCACCTTGAGACGCTAGCTAGGCAACTGCAGACTGACTCACTTGGCTCCCTGTTCACATATGAACAAGGACAGACACTCTGTGACGCACACACTGGTCATTCACGACTATGAAGCATGCCGTTGCTATTGCTACGCCCAATTAGTGAACCGAAAAGAACAACGTGAAGTTCAAAGGAGACCACTGACATCCCTGGCTCAGCTGCATAGACAGGAGAGCTTGCCCTATTCTTTCTCCCCAAGAAGCTCCCTCACGCTCGCAAACTGCACCCAACTGCGTCACTGCAAGCTGGCACGTGTGTTAAAAATAGACCTGTCCTGATGAGACTGATAGCATCTACGCTGCGAGTCCAAGTAGCTACTATGCCTTTCGTGTAAAACCGGGAGCTCTTCCAACGAACGCGTGGAGGCTTAGGCCTCACACAAGAAGCAACTGTTACAATGGATAGAAGAGTTCACATCCCATTGTGGCGGACATCAAATCTCCCCGAGTATCGCTGCCGGAAGGAGCCAGAGGCATACGCTGCCCGGCCAAAATGCAAGAGAGATGCAGCCATACCAGCACATGTAGTGATTACAAGCCCGCTGACAAAGCAGTACCACAGTGCCCTGCAATGGTCTCTATAA
Source organism: Ochotona princeps (assembly GCF_030435755.1). Lineage (NCBI taxonomy): Eukaryota > Metazoa > Chordata > Mammalia > Lagomorpha > Ochotonidae > Ochotona > Ochotona princeps. The sequence continues at coordinate 30,128 of NW_026696861.1, read as the reverse complement.
TATTTCAGTATTTCCGGTGCTGATGCCGAGAACTTCTTGCTGTCCGTCGATCCGCTAGCGCCATGATCAAAGCCGTTAACTTTTTCTTTTAGATAGCATTTGACCCCTATCACGTCGAGTGCAGTGACCAATTACCACCAGCGTCATAAGCGAGTGAGGTTGCCTAAATATCTCATTGTGCTTGTATAGTCGCTGTACGTCTCCGATACAGATCTACAAATCTCTAGCGTGCTCTGTCACCGGCTGGCTTGCAGATATGGCTTCAGTCTGGCTTGCAGTTGCTAGTAATGCCGTAGTAACGAGAATATCCGAACTCCCGCATAGGCCTGCGGAGGTGTGTGTTTCTGCGCGTTTATGGTGCTGCTTCTTTATTTTGTTTTCCAGTATTCCAGCAACACTTCCATGTGGATGCGCGGTTCCTTGCTTTTGTGCCTTTATTATGTCTATCTTGTTGACACTATTCCGCTACATTTTCTTCGTCCTCAGCTATACCATATGTCACCGGTTTTGACTAAACGTCCCTGTTCGAACGCCGTGTCCAAACATTCGGTCTCCCGTGGACTGGTATGTGCAGTACCAGCATACGCATGCATCCAGGCCTTGGGGAGATATATGCGATTTCAAGCCCTAGAAAAATGCTCCACTGCCGAGACCGCTAATGCGTTGTGTCAAAACGTCTCCATTCCACATGCAAACACACACACTCCGCAGGGGACTTGTGCGTACACCGGCTCCTACTTAAAAGAAAAGCATCCCGAGTGGTTTTGACGCGAAAGTACATATGTCCGGGGTGCACAAGACGCACATGCATTATTCGACGCATACATGAATGTGAAAACACTGCGACAAAGAAACTCGTTTTACGAACGCTGTTAGTAACAATTGATACCTTGTGAAGCACTCCACGCGAGGGGCCTTCTGTGGTATGAGCGGTCACATACCGACACTCAGAAGACGACGACCGAGCATATGTGGCCCACAACCACCTCCATACACCTACCACTGCGGTACACAAACCAGTGTGAATGTATCTTTCCATAACAAGCACTGATTCTATACGGCAGAAAGGCGTATTTACACCTGCCAGTGGAAATGTGTGGCAGATACACAGCTCAGCTCTGTTCTTGCAGGTGTCTCCGTGTAAGAGCAACTGATGGTGTACATACGTATAATTTATATACATACATATATATACACATATTTTATATATACGTAAATACACTGTCAGTCAGTCTTCCACGCGGACACACTTACCTATATATATATATAACTCAAAGAAAGCGTTACATCAAGAACACGTAAGCAAGGTTGTTTAAAGTTCGTCATGTTCTTCCTTGCTTTCCTTCTCCGCCTCTGTAGTGCCCGTGGTTGCAGTAAACGGGAACTTAAGTCCCTTATAGTCATCCGGGTAGCGTAAGACCTCTCCATTATCGGTCAACATAGACACTGCAAACTTCTCGTAGTTGTCGAGCCAGCGAGATTTGGACAGCTTCCCATCCTTGAGCTCTTTCAAAAACTCTTCCAGCATTGTCTCAATTTCATGGGCATGCGGATCCTTTATGATCTGCGATGGAGCGAACCCAACAACACTGCAGGCAAAGTGTGGCGTTCTTGCATATACCTTCATTTTCCGTCTGCGAAGGGACATGCACGGGGCCTACTACGCTAGTCAGAGAGATCGTCTTACTGAATTGTTAAAGATCAACGCCTACACAGAAAACACCCTCATGCCCTCTATTATATCCACCGTGTACATGTACATAGATAGGATAGCTGCACACATACATACATATATATATATATATATATATAGTGGCACAACAATACTCGCACTTCAAATATATAGATCCCTAGGTCCTCTATAAGCTCTACAACGTACATTATATATAGAGACATATATATATCGCGTGCATGCATACTTATATGTATATGTGGGATGCATTCACACACACATATCTAGAAATGAATGTAAGTGCTCAACAGAGAGCATGTTGAAGATAGATCCCTAGGTCCTCTATAAGCTCTACAACGTACATTATATATAGACATATATATATCGCGTGCATGCATACTTATAAGTATATGTGGGGTGCATTCACACACACATATCTAGAAATGAACGTAAGTGCTCAACAGAGAGCATGTTGAAGATAGCAGTCACAATCCCACAGCACACACACAGAGAGCGAGAACATATACATTTCTTACACTGTGCAGTCAAGACACTGCAGTAATCCACGCATGACTTTACTTGCGCACCCCCCGCGCGCTACCCACCATTGTTAGTAGGAGTGCGACACCGTGTCTCTTCCATATGTGTTCACAGTGTGCTGTCACCGGCGTATGACAAAGACCCGTCCTTCTGTATTAGAAAACGTCTTGCCTCTCCCTTGAGTGCGCCATTCTAAACCAGATGCATGCCTCTAAGAATACCTGTCTCGCTTTTTCTCCTTCTCACTAGAGGTACACCCGTTTACGTACACAGAAACCCAAAAAAATCTTTCCCAGGTGGAGGATATAGCTGCGTGTGCAAGACAACCTCATCATGACATACGACAAGGTCGTATAGCGGCCCCAGAAATCTTCAGTCTACGGCTAAAACAGATGCTATCGAATACGAGTGAGCGAAAAATATACGTACGCGGCTCCCACATTCAAAACATCTGGGGAATCTCATATTCTATTATACTGAATGTATATATGCATGTATGTAGAGACATACATTCCCGCAGAACACTCAGAATAATCCTGTCATGGCCTAGTGTGCCGCAGACCGTAAACTGCGTGTACGTTGAGCATATATACTTGAGAAAAGTTGTTCAGAGACACACCTCTAAAGTATACTACTAGCGTGAAAAAATAGGTGCACAAGTGTATGTATGCCCCACATACGGGAGCCTGCAACGTATGGAATAAAAGGTCGTATAATTGTATGCATGCTCTACATATGGAAGACTGCAAAGTATCATCGAAGACCCCTACAGTGGGGTGGTGTCGGAAGTGTATGTAGATACGCTAGTACATACTCAACATCTATGAGATAGCCTAAAAGCGTATAAGCCATGCAGGGAGCAGAAGAGTTAACTGTGTGCAAAAACTGCACGGGAGTTCGGAAAAAATATAGACACATGTAAGATCACGCTACGACCACGTTTCCTGACGTACAAATATGTGTTTACAGGAAAAGACAAAGACACGAATCTATATACGAAAAACACATAGACGTACGCTTGACTCTTTGTGCATACTTACACATGCAGAAAAAAAGGAAAGAGGAATGAGTGCGCCTCTTACCTTTGTGTATATATGATTATTACGTGTATGCATACACATATATGTATATACATGCTATACATGTGGAGAGGCGTATGTACGTAGGAAGAGAGAAGAGATGAGCGGGCTGATCTCCTTCGCATATCTGCAGTTACGTTCGTATGCAAGTCCATCAAAGTTGAAGTGATCCCAACTTCTTCAAAAGAGACTCTTCACTCCAGTCAGTATCATCAGCATGCAATGAGCAACTGCATAGAGACATAAGTAGAACTGTCTCTCCATACCTTGCGCAGTTCTTCAGCATCAATGCTACCATCTTTGTCAAGGTCGTAGGCGCTGAATTCCTTCTCCAGCTCTTGTTTCTCACTCTCGCTCACACTGCCTGCACGACATTTGTACCAGAGGAGAAAGCATCCTCGGTGATAGTCATCTAGCTACACGGTTTCACATACATAAGTATCTACGAGTACTTATATGCACTTGTCAAACTTATATGCACTCAACAAACGCTTCTACATATTATTTTTCATGAGTTATATGCACTTGTATCACAGAGATTCCCCATATATTACCGTACAAAGTGTATGCGCTTGTCATAGAGAGTGACCTATAACTATATACATATATACACACATATAACCAGAAGACTTCCATGAGCTGGTCACAGAGTTTCACTAGTGACTCTATACAGATACACGTATGTATATACATACATAAATAGAAACCCTCCGAATTCTACGAGCCCTTTTCATAGAGTATTATGACCAAGAACTATTTACCTGTAACACACACACACATATACGTATGATCCTACGAATTCCACGAGTCCTCGTCAATAAATATTATCAAGAAATATGTACATATACACACATAGATAACTCTACGGACTCTCTGAGCGTGTCAAAAGTTTTACTAATAGCTACATATATATGTAGACACACACACATACCCACATACATATATGTATACATATGACTCCACGTGTTTCACTGAAAGCTCTAAGATATACACGCGGACTTGTGAGCGCACACACAAGACACACTTCTGCATATAATTCGACATATGCCCACTGTACTCCCCACGTAAGTCCTTTTTGCAGCAGCTGCATATTCATGTACAATTTGCTGCATACACTACCTTGCACGTATTACGTCTGTGTGTGTGTATACCACCCTTTCTTATAGTCCTTCTCCCCTGTTTTCACATGAAGACGACTCAAAAAAGAAAGTCCCGCGAAAGGTATAAATTCAGACACATTTCTCCCATGTACAGAAGACAGTCTCTACAGACATTCCGTACTGGGGTCTTTCTACCCAGCCCCCGGCTACCTCCAACGAAAGCAGGCCTATGCCTCCCGTTGAAAAGAACAACTCAAATAGCACGTCTGCATTCTATGCCATATTAAGCAAGCTTTACTCAACGTAAGTAACCGAGACTGCCTTTGCATTCATATAAATAAGCAAATCTCCACTTGAGTGCAGGCTCTCACTCTCTTTCATGATCTAAGTGACCTGCAGTAGTCATAACAGTGCGTGTTCGGGACGTTATAACAGCAAAAAGCAATAGGACGGACATGTTTATTATCACAATGCCAGTTCACGTACACGAGGAAACTCCTATGTGCAGCACTGATGATCAATCTCTTATGAGAAGCAGTTATAAGCAGCCACATCATCATTTTTCTTCACGCCCAACAGTGCTGCGGACTGCGGACTCGCTAGAAAATACAGCAAGAGCCAACAACACATACACTGGCAGCGAGCAACATCACCCAAGAACCACCACGCACACTGTGATTTATTTATACACTGTATCTGTGCAGCGTAGACACCTTCACATCACATACATAGTATGCATTTATGCAGGATATACACACTCACTTCATACATAATACACATACGTATGCAGGATGTATATGTACCGTATACACCCTCACATCACATATAGAGTATATATTTATGTAGGATAATATACCCACTCACTTCATACATATATATAGATATACACATACGTATGCAGTGTGTACATATACCGTATACACCCTCAATCGATAAGTGCACATACGTATACATAGTGCATATATTTAAAGCGAATATATTCTTGCTATTATAACTGTTGAAGTAAGCTCGTTCTCCCTTTTCCAGAAACATAACCCGCCGCATCTATTTGTTACCAGGCTTCAGCAAGGCACCAACAACGCCTACAGTCGACGAGGGACGTACACATGCATGTGTTGAACAGCGCTGCGACAGAGACGAGGCAAAGAAGTCACGAGCATCTACCAACGACGTGGGCGCAGAAGAACGATCTAGAGCACATACAGAATTCACCCCTCACTCACAATAGTGAAGGCATGTACACTACATGTGTACACACCATATATATATATATGTGTCGTTAAAAGGTATTTCCTCTGGGGAGTTGGTCCGCAACTACTAGCAAGATAATCAGAAAGGTCGAGCCGCCTTTTCCCTTGTGTGAGTGTGTGAGACTACATATGCGGTCTCTCTCTTTTCTTGAGGGAAATCAAACACAGTAACGTTTGCCTTTTCTATGTCAGTGTACGACTGACATGACTTCACGCGCCCCCAGTGGGGAAGACGACCTACAGCGCCTACAACTCTGACAGCTGATAATCCATACGACTCAGTACGCCTACATATATATATATATATATATATATGTAGGTGCATATGTCTATAGTATTTACATCTAGACAGGTATGTATGAACATACTTTACGTTGTAGAAAAACGTACGTTCACGCGCTTACGTCTCTCTCGCATATAGTCACCCCTGCCGAGACGCGCCTCTGCCAGACATACTCAGTTACGCGCGCGGTGTTTGTCAAAAGAGAAGTACTGTAAGGCACACGTCGGTTTTCTACGTGAGTGCTGTTCCTTCCCTCCGGGCAGCCAGTCACACAAAATATCACCTCCCACTGCGGTGCAAACATACAAGGCTCCCAGATATATATATACATATATGGCTAGCGACAGCAGGAGCAGCAGCAAGCACGGCGGTTGCAACAGGAGCACAGTGTCCTAGTGTGATGAGACTACCAGCGCCAGAAGAAGAGCAGCACCAACAACGGCAACACCCCGCACAACAGCAGCCACTACATCACTAATGCTACTAGGAATGGAGTGGTCATAAACGTTTACCTCCTTCAGTCTCGATAAACTCCTGCAGAGTGATCTTGTTGTCCTTATTCTTGTCTTGAGTCTGCAGCACAACATCGCACCACTCTCAGCAGATGACCTCTTGGAGATGATACCATGCCTACATGCATATTATGCATCCCCGCACTTATTTACGCAGAAAAACCGTTTACCTGCATGCAGTTTGGAATCAAGGTGATAATGCATAGACACAGCTGCACACGCACATACGCACACATCATTCGAAGTTAGACGTTCTATGCATAGGCGCGCATACCTCGACAAACGGGTATACTAGAAGAGGGCTATTTCTATGGTGTAAATAGGAATACGCACATATTTACTTACGGGTGATCAACAGTCGTAGTAGTGTATATGTGCCGCACAGAACACGCAGGTGTCACCCTGTGTGCCGACCTCATGTGAGAGAGACTCACAAGACTACACCAGAAAAGAAGCAGCCCACTGGTCCTTATCCTCATAGGTCCCTCCTGACAAATCACGTAATATATATAAAAAGAGAGAGAGAAGAGGAGGAGCCTCACACGTTCTTACATTCACGACCACTGCAATCTATTCGGAAGAGTGAAGTATCAGAAATTCCCCTACTATCACATATAGTCGCTACCATACACACGTGAACACGCTCCAGCCACTGTGTTATATGCGACTCAATTTCCTACGCTAAAAATCATGTCCACGTTTGATGCCTACAAACAATACATGTTATCGTCACTACACGGAGAAGCCATAACATTTCTACAGGAACTGATACGCACATATATATACATATACATGTATATATGTACGTATACGCACATACGCATATACATATATATACATATGAATGTATGTTTGTATATATATATATATGTATCATCAGTATTGTAGGCGTGGGCGATAAATGACAGGCGCTCTCTCCCCAACGGGTCTCCTCCTGAATATCGTAGATGTTGAGGGAGCTTGTGTGCATTCACATAGTATAGTGCCAGGTGTCTGCAGGTCATTTTTTTTTGAACAGAGAGTATAAATGATGCTATATATCTAGGTAATCAGTTATCTATAAAGTGAAATTCAGCAAGTGTTGTCTAGCGGTTGGACTACAATCACATATATACACTCCTTGTCAGATAGTGCTCTTTTCTACTAGAACATATATACATACAAATACATACACACGTACATCTTTCAATACTAAACAGTTTACATGTATGTATGTACGTATCCTGGTACTTGATGCCCAAATGCGCTGTGTCCTACCTTGCTATATATATATATATATACATGAGTGTATATGTATATATAAGTGATGTGAGGTAATATGGTTTCTAATTACCTATATATAGCTTCGTTTATACTCTGTGTCCAATAGAACTGATCTTCTGGAGACATCTGGCATTATACTAGCAGCAGCCTGCATTCGAGGCGATATATTAACACGCCTCCCGCACACCGCGCACACAGTCCCCCCGGAAACACACACCTCCCACTGCTTATATATATATATATATATATGAACAACACAATGAGACCACTCTTCATGTCCCCATACTTCATATAGATCCACAATACACTGCGATAAATAGTTTCACGTATATCTATATATATGTATTGTATGTATAGTGCAATATATATATATATGAGCAATGTTGCCACAGAAGTCCTACACATAAGAGCATTCTTAAATCTTCTACAGCCCGCGCAGAATGCAAGCACGTACACAACTAGCTTCTACACATTCAGATACTCACAACGAACATACACACATACAAGAAAGGGCACAGATGTAAGTACACACACCGTACAGCGCGACGATGAAATGCACGTGTCACAGTGCTTCAGATATAAGAGTATGGCTGTGAAGATCTTGAGGCGCAGATACGCAAAAGAGGAGTGTGCCATACATATATATGTGAATACGAGGAAGCAGCTATGAGTACACGTCCAGTGAGAGGATGAAATGTACGTGTAAAGCAGAGAGAAGCAGATAGTTGTGAAGGCTTTGGGATGACAGTCTGGAAAAACGAAGCACTAGGTCACATATATGTATATACGTATGCATATATATATATATATATATATATAAAGGCACAGACGTGAGTACACATAGTCCAGTAAGCGGATGAAATGCAGGTGTAGATGGAAGGGAAAAATACAGCTGTGGAAACCTTGGGGTGAAGGTATGGAGTAAAAAACTCTGTCTCTGCAAAGGCGAATTGCAAGATGGCACTATAGTCGCCCGCGTTATATACGGAGCAAGGAGACTCGTAGCGCAGGGTACGACACATACAGAGATGTACACAAATACACACGGCAGACACAGACAACTTCACACCTTCACTCACACACACGCACACACACACAAAGACACACTGCAGACAGGAACAACTGCACAGCATACATGGAAACGCACACAGATAGACACACACACACACACGAACACACTCCAGACGCAGACACAGGCAAATAATACGCTTACACACATACAGACACAAACACACACACTTGATAAAGAGACCCACGCACCTCACCGACTAACATACATACACCCGCATGCACACGCGTACGCACACACAAAAAAGACCTACAGTAAGGATTTCTTCAATCTCTAGCTGCGTCAGGTTCTCGTCTTTGCCTGGGTCCATGAGCAGCATCACTTCTTGCAGATCAAGCATGTCATTGTTGTCTTTGTCAACGGCTTTGAAACGCTTGCGTACTTCTTCCTGTAACATACGTAAGCACACGGAGACATACACACACACAGACACACACATGCAAGATATCCACGGACACCCGCGCAGAAATACAGACAAATGGGGACATACACACACCGACGCAGACGTGGAGGTACACAAACAACACACATGCAATCTTCCTGTTTGCTATCCTACATGAATACATATACATGTATATACGTGCACATGTGGACGTACATGAGCTGGTAAGTTCTAAAATCGAAACCATACATCTATCTACGTGTCATATGGTGTGACAATTCATGACCAGACCTAACTCAGTCCTACATTCACGTACGGGCGAATAAACATGAAGTACTCAAAACTGCATTTCAGACGGAAACTGCACCTATGATACATGTACACAGACGTATCGATATATAGAACCAGACGTGTAAGGAATGAGGGCAATCCTGTCGAACAGTTCGACAGTAAGAGAGAAGCAGGAAGATCTTGTAAATCTCAAGCGCCACCCCAGCCTCGACAACTGCATCATCAAAGACACGCGGCTACGATTCTATGACGGTGTGCACACATGGGACGTGCATTCACTTGAGCAGGGAACACAAGCAGCTTCGACTTCCCGTGTACACGCGAACACACAACGGCAGTTTATTCGGTGCTGAAATACCCCCCACTCGAAGGGATCATCCCTCGTCGTGGGGTAATGCGTGTGCGTTTATGCGATGTGTCTGCTGCGTTGTGCTCTCTTGTTTACAAAGTGACAACTGCCACGTCACACGGTAATTACCAAACAGTGAATATTTCTTCTCGCACACTTCGAAAAGGAGACGAGGAGAACGTGTGTCCGCGAGCGTCACCTGAGATCAGCGCAAAGAAAAAGACCCCACCCGCCTTCACAAAGTGCCACGGGTGTGTAGTGTGTATGTGTTAGTGCATGTTCCATACCAGCAACTGCAGTGAGAACCACCAGGCACAGAAAGTGAACGCCTTTACTTTGTATCGGTAGATTTCCCGCATAGCTGCTTTATCGGCCGTCACTGCAGCCCTCGCCTACTGTATGCGCCGCTTTACATGTAACGCATGGCCTGATGACCCGGCGCAGCCTTACCATAGTGACCTCTTCACTGTTTGCAAGTTTATATCCGGGTGTGGTGGCTGTACGTATACGAAGATGTGCACATGGGTCTGCTGCGCGTGCATACGAAAACAGAAGCGCCTACGCGAGCGTGGCTCTCGACGTACACGGAGACAATATCACAGAACCGTGCTCCTACATACGCATTCCGTACTCATCAGCTCTGCCCAGGCAGCGTGCGAAAAGTACACGCGCCGGCTTTAGCAGGGAGGAGAAAGAGAATTCATTTGTGTTCGTGTTGTGCGCTGCAGCATCCGCGGCGTAGTTACGCAGTAGTCCCGTGCCTCCCATCAACCCCATTGGAGATTCCTTCCCTTTGTCTGCGCTCTTTCCATACCTTGTGTTCCTCAAGCTGTTTCTGGTCACTGCCGCTCACGTACGTTGCAGCAAGTTCTTCGAAAGAGACCTTTCCATCACTGTTTTTGTCAATTGCACGGAATTCCATCTCAACCTGATGCTCATGCATTGCCCCTTTAAGTTTCATACTCCAATCTTTGGCTTCCTGTGCATCAATATGGTCGTCAGAGTTCGAGTCAATTAGACCAAACAGTGCCTCCATACGTTCTTTTATTTCCTTCAAGTCCATCTGAAGCAGCTCCGCTAACTTGGCGCCAGAAAGTTTCGTGGCCCCTTCCTCTTCAACTTCTTTTTTCCCGTCTTCTGAATCTGCCGCTGATGCGAGTTGAACATGCCACCACCCCATCTCCCGCCATCTTCCGCAGCTGATGCTTTCTGCGGGAATATCACCGGAGGAACACACGCTTGCAAGCAAGGCCGCACTGACCGCGGCCGCTCGGAGTACCCTATTGCTGGAAAAGTATGAAACACAGCGACTCTTGCTTATGTCGCTGGTGGCGTCCCTACGGCGAACCTCCATCTTTTTTGGCGTTTTCTGCTCTTGTTTCACTGAAGTCGTCACAGGACCGCCACCTACACTTTCACGTATCCATGCGGGAGCCATAGTGGCTAGAATGACTTCACAACAATAGTACTGTCCTTGCGGCAAAGGGTGCCAAGTGCTACGCCCTCCCAGCGCATATATATATAGATAGAGAGAGAGGTGCTGTGTCACTCGCTTCGCTTCGAAAAAACTCTGCTGCAGAACTGCAAGAGCAGACACGATGGCGGGTACGGTAGGGAAGCGCGTCTTGATGCGGGGCGGCACGAACACTCCAAAGGACATATAAATTCGCAGAAGCGCAAAATTTACCAGCCCCACAGATTTAAAATGGTGGACGCGGTACAGACGAAGCGAAAACTGGACTATTGTGCCAGACACCGACACTGTCGTAGAGATGTGGGCTGGGGGAGGAGGATGCACAAGAGAAAGAAAGGAAGGGACAGAAGAAGATAATTAGGTGGCGAGGTCCGTGAAGGCCCAGGAAACATTCGGGAGAGAAAAAGATTTTGGCCGAAAGAACGTTCAACAGCTTTCAACACTTCACAGTAAGAAAGCGATGATCAGGACATACACAGTTGAGGCTACGGTGGACGCACCGGCACGCGTTGTAGAAGCGCGCACCATGGGAGGAGATGTGGGAGAAATCAGCCTGGTGGTCGACGCCACGCGGTGGTGGTAGAAGGTCAGAGGGTCAAAAAATATATGGTAGAGACGTGCGAATATATCGAAGTAGGATATCTACGGAGGCAACTGAACGCACAAATACTGTGGAGGGGTGGAGCATGGAGACAAGACTGCGCCAAAAGGAACGTCCCCTATGGATAAGCGGTCCCGCGGTGCTTACCCCCCCGGTGCCTACCCAAGGACCGCCCAACAGCACCGCGGACGGCAATTGCTCCAGTGCGCGACCACAGCGGCCAACGAGCAAGAGGAGCAGCCGTTGCGGACATAGTTCGCTAGGGCTTCATACAGATGTAAACAGGGGCTGCAGCGCGCGTGAACGCCAGCCAGCATTGGCAAAGGAGGTAGAGGAAAAGCGAGAAGCGTCTTTCTCCCACGGTCAAATCTGTAGCAGAAGCAAAAGAAAAACCTTGTTTGCCACCTACATGTTTACGGTGTGATGCTGGCCTAAACTATACCAGAGCAAGAATATCACAAGCTCATTACACGTGTGTGTACACCACATTGGTACCTTTGAACGAGGAACATCGAGAATGAGAAGGGTTGTAACCCGGCAGTTCAATGCTTCGTGCAGTGTAGTCGCACTAGTCCAAACTCGTCCACGCGTTCCTATTTTACAATTACTTGCAGCATTACGCATATTTCGGCTCACAACGCCTACCATGCAGTTCACAAGCAAGCCCCGACTTACTCCCTTCACGATGGAGCTTGCAGCACCGCAGACACACTCTGAATAAGATAGAGATGCAGGTGGAAGAAGCTGCCGATCCGCTTACGGCTGCAATTAGCACGCAGTGACGCGTCCATCGGTACAGACTAGACCCGTGGCAGTTTTTGCATCGCCGTCGAGCTTTATGGCTGCTAAGACGCCAACTGCTCCCACTCCTGCGTCTCAGCACGGTAGTAGCAAACGGCAGCACGTACGCCCACGGCAACCCAGCAGACCAGGACACGTGTACTATCCTGGGGTATAACGCCCGTTGAAAGAATGTGGCACACCCACGTGAGATAAAAGCAGCATCGGCAATGTAGTTCATAAGGCATTTTCAGGACTACGACGTCTTTAGGAGCTGTAGCACCAGCAGCGAGTGCGCGATGGCGATCGACAGTAATGTACACGTGTACACACTGCCAATAAAACATCGACTATCACAGGAGCTATGATGCTGCAGACCAGGTGAGTCAGACCTAACATATGCATGGGTGCTCCGGGGGCGTGAAACAACCGTGCTGCGGCCCACTCTCTCGGACAGGATAAGAGGTAGCGCAGGAGTAAAACCGCGCCTCCTATTGCTGTCAGGCACCGCAGTGTGGTCGTACGTTGTCTCACGGGACAGTGACAGGGAAAGACTGCACGTGGTGAAATTGAAAGACCCTAAATCCTCCAAGTTTCCCCCAGCACCTGTGTCACATGACTTCTTGCGATGAAAGAATGTCAGCGGTGAGGCCACGCGACTGTGCTGCACCTTCCCAAGACTTGTGTTCCTCGCGGACTGAGTAAAGGTCCCTGCTGGATCTCAAAGGGTTGCAGGCGAAAAATGCGAGTGCACGAAAAAACCAGCCCCATGAGAGGTTGAGCCGTGGCAGAAACAACGTGACAGTCTGCAGTAGTAGTCCAGTCGGTGTAAGGGAATTTTCAAGCGGCAGAGGCGACAGCGGATGCAGCCCGATGCGAGTGGAAGCCGAAACGAGGCAGCATGCGTAAACCGGGGCAGTTTGCTCGGGTGAGAGAGCCAGGGGTTTACATAACAGTACAGGTATGTACACGCCGCAGAATGATCGCTACTTGTATATCGACAGAGCGCTAGCATGCAGAGCGACACGGAGGGGAATCACTGGAGATCAGACTATGGCGAGAAAACCACCATATACCCAGTCTTCCCCATGACGACGGCAGCACCTGGAAGTATCCAAGAGCATACGCCGAAACGTTCATAAAGCTGCAAATCGCAAAGCGGCGCAGGCAATACACAGGTGGGAAAACAAGGGGCATCTGGAATTCGTCTACCCTTTGATAGTCGGCGCGGTCAGGTAAAAGTGTGAGGTGCTGTCGGGTAGCGGCACGCTTAGCCGCCAGCTGCTAGCATGGAAGAGCACGCGTGCCGTATGTGGAGCCGGATGTAGTACTTTACGCCTGTACTGCTTGTCACAGTGCTGTATCGTTTCCTCCTTGAAATGCCTGGCGCCAAACACTACTGTAGCAACAGTTGCATGACGAGGCTTCACAAGTGAACTCCGGAACCCCTAATGCCCACAGCAGGGGATGCGCCAGAGCAAGCTGTGAATAGAATATACATCCGTCCTCTCTCCACTAACGGCGAAAGGAATGGTTGTTCTGACGTAACAGCGGGCGTAAAGCGCCAGCGTCACAGTGTGCAGTAACCGCTGGACAGGGAGTAGCAAATAATCTCTCCTCGCACGAGCTGCAACTCCGTGTTCCTGCGTGAGCCGCAGCACACGTTTCACGCAAAGCAGACAACAGGGCCAATGGATGGTAGCACACTCTTGAATATGGTATAGCAGCTCAGGGCCCAGGCGCATTTTCGGCACCTGTAAGTGGAGGTCGAATTCGTAGCATGAAACATAGCCGTCCGATGCAGAGTGATGAAGAATGAGTGATACTTGGTGTTGTTGCGCGCACAGCGTAGCCCTTGTTTGTCACCTATGTGGCAGGTTCCCTCACCGGCGACTCCATCTGTGTGTTTGCGCCCCGTACGCCCACGGACGTGCTTGTGGGCCATGGGGAACAGTACATCTTTGCCCACGTAAAAATGGCTCTGATCTCTTTACAGCAATTGAATCTATGGCGTGCTATGGGAGCCGGCTGGCATCATATTCCTCCATGGCTGAGGTTGCCAACCAGTACGCAGGCTTTCTTTGCCACCGATGAGCAGACTCGAGCGCCTAAATGCCTAAATCTGTCTGCACATACGTATACGACCCCAGGAATACGGAGAGGCACATATTATCAAACACCCTTGTAGCACTTAAGCAGTTCTGCGTGACACCTGTGCATATAATGCTTAGCACGAGACATTTTGTCATTCAGTACTTTTTTTCCCACCACGCTAGTGGTAACGCAGACGTTTGGCAAAAGTGCTTTAACCATGAACGTGTGAGTGTCCTCTTATTCGTGTCTGTATTCATCGGTCGTGCGAATGGACGAGTCCGTACTGAATTGCACAGGTTCAAATAAACGCTGTTTCTCCAGCAGAAGTGCATGTATACACGTCTTGTCTGTAACCCCCCGCCAAAAGAAGAGGGCAACGTTACACCAGCATCCGTACTTTGTGGCGTAGGTTCAGCGCAGTCCATGCGACGGAAAAGAATGAGTGAGCAGAAGACTGACAATTATGTGTACCCGCCTCGTCATGAGCTGTGTCGGCCCTAGTAAGGTGTAGAGACCGGTGAGAAAGAAGGAGAGACAGTAAGGTGCCCTGATTCATAGAGATGCGCGTAGCGAGTACCCCAGTTTTGTCTGCGCCCGCAGTGGTCATCTGTATATCGATGGAGCTGACCTATTCAGCTCAAAATTAGGCTGCTGGAAGGATTGTGATAAAAGACTGAAGGACGCACAGGCGTATGGTGCCCTGCCGTGCATCATCGTTGAAGTAGATATATGTGAGGGTTATCTATAGTGACTGATGCGCGAAGAAGCATTTGCACTAGCGCTAATTGCTGCAGACATGCTCACGCGGAAGCAAACTTGTACATACAACAAGGAGGTACGGAACCCTGCTCGTACCTGATCAACGGCCACTCTCCAGGCTTTTTCTTCACTGATGCTTCTCACAGTCGGCTGCGCATGCGTAAATGCGTGTAACCTAGGAGCGCAGAGCTGGTGTATGGCCAGTGACGGCGCTGTGAAAAAGACGGAGAGCCACTACCGTTGGAATCTATGGAAGACAGTCTCGCACTTGACCTCGACCAGCGCGTGTAAATGCATTCAGGCACACGCCGGTTCCGATGCATACTGCAAATGTGGGCATGTGAACGCACTCGTGAATCTTTTTGTGCTTAGAAGGCGGGTGTCCTGTATATGTGGTAGTCCATGACAGCTGTGGCCTTAGGTGGGACAAAGCGTCTAGGTGTACTGCAAAGACTTAAGGCGACAATCACATCTCAACGCTCGTGTGTCACTTGTCCAAAAGGCGCGGGGATGTTACTGCTGGGACACCGCACGTAGCTACAACCAGGCGTTTTCCTAGTGTAGCCGACAAAGCGTACGGATGCAGTCCCTGATACACGGCTGTAGGTGTCGTGCGCAAGGTCGGAAGGAGAGAGATCAGCTGGCGTGTAGAAACCCGATAGAAGCGGGAATACTTCCTCTCTTGCGGAACGCTGTCCGCCGCTGTGTACGTGTCCCGAGAATGTAGGGACTTGCTGCGCGTATTCACTTCGTACACAACCATAGGGCACAGAGCTGCACGTGAGCAGTACTTCCAGGATGGTATGCAAGAAACGCTCATACAAATGGACAACTCGAGGAAGACTGCCAGGTCTCTGGTAGTTTGCAGTGGCAGTAAGAATACCAGGGGCAGAACGACACGTACGTAGATGGTTGCACTGTAAGGTGAGTGCAGACCTGTGACCAAGAAGCGTACTTGCTTCTGCGCTTTTTCCCTCGTTCATTGCGTTTATACTGCACCACTTAATGGAGCTGTACGCCATGTTTAGAGAAGTATACATGCACACAATAGCAAATTTATCGGAGGAGATAGTAAAGGTGCTGCCCCGAGAGATTTCTGTCCATGTGTGTAGACGCGTACACGCGTGCTGGGGCGTGTTGATAGCGTGCCTGAGAGAGTGGGAAGGCAGACAGTAATCTCTACAGCTTTATCGAATAGGCTTGGATAGTCTTTAAGCTTTCCCCTCTCAGCTGGTGTTTGATGCCAGGAGGGGGAAGCAGTGTGTAGCGCCGGTGCACGCACGAGCTTACAAAATTCCTTCAGAGGACGATGCACCCATGTGAACGCTGAATCCTTGTGATACATTCCGACTTGGAAAAACATCTTCTTTCAATATAACCGCCAACAGCAGCACCAGAGCCGGTCAAGATGGTAACGCAGAGACCCTCGCTGTGTGGAAATGCACCATCACCCTTGCCCCGACACCAACAATCGTGTGAAGGCATTGATGCGACAGTAAAAAGGATAGGCCGCTCCTTCGCACCGGGCACCTCTGAGAGCGCACGCGAAGTCAGAGCGTAGCCTCTCTCAGGCTGCCGCAGGAGCACAGAACGCGGCACAGAAACCGTACGTAAAAACCGGTCAATTGCCACACTATTGACACATACGGTCTATACATGTACAAGGCAGCAGATACCCACAGTGCAACTTCTGTATGGAGGCCTTGCGCAGGAAAGATACAATGAACCATACCTAGAAAAAACGATGCTTACAAAGTACGCTCATTCACGCATACGGGTCTGTACTTTACGTACACTTATTTGCAGGGGCGTGGACGCAAAACATTACTTGGAAGGCAAGGAGAGGCGAGCAAGTTCTCGGAGTGTCCACTCTTCATGTGTACTCGTAGTGTGCATTGATGTATGATAGGAGCTGCAATGAGATGTACGCATACACGCAGGAAAGCGGCTGTGCGAGCTCTGATACGCATACAGCTGCATAAAAATACATCTAAATGACTCGGCGATGGTTATAGAGGCCATTCCTCGAGATAGCCAGTCACATAATGACACCGCCACGAACGTGCAGCCCCCGCTGAAAAACAGCCTTCGGAATCGCCAAATGCTCCCCTGTGTGTTTATCTCTCCAGGCGTACTCGAAAGAGAGTCTAAGGGACGTGATTACAGCTACAGTATTACAGAAAACACAGACATACATGTATATATATGTATATATGTTAATGCCCATACCCGCCCCGACTGCAGAATACGTCTTAAGGCATACGGCTCCTACGGTGTGCGATGTCACACCGCCTGGCCCTCAGGTCTTTCACTTCTCTTTTCAGGGAGAGCCCACGTGCATGGTGATATCCGCCGACATCACCAGACACACACATACGGAAAGACACGGTTTCTCTGTTTATGATACTTTTATGATGTACACTTCTGTGAGTGTGTATCGGATTTGCCTTCGAAGCGTATGTTGCGCGTCTTCACTGACCGCGTACAACACAGCTGCCGGAGGCGTACATATAGGGAAGAGCTTTGATTTTTTTTTCCCAGAAAAGCCTTTCAGGAAGAAAGGAGCACACATTTAAATAGAACGGCACGTAGGCGCGCCTGTCACGTATATTGACGCCAGCGTATTTCCGCGCAGGCACTGCGGCTCTTCTTCGCGCGCAAGAGCGTGAACTTGCAACAACGTGTCCGAGAAGACAAACCAGGGGCGCCCACGCGGGCAGTAGGTGCTCTGAACCCCCCTCCTTCTCTCATTCCCGTTCCTGACTCTCTATATGCTGCTGTAGCATTGCAGTGTTACGTCCGTGTATGGTGTCAATCTGTATAGTGTAAGTACAGAAGCACATCTGCCTACATATTATGTTTGCTGCCACGAAAAACAAACGACGCGCACTGTTGTCTTCGTCTGAGAGCGCAGAAGTGGCAGGGGCTCTTGCAACGTAAGCGTGTGATGATGCGTACACGTAGTACACAAGTCTCACTGGTACCGTGCCCCCTCCCCCTTTTCCTTCTTCCCAAAGCGTTGGCCATGTCGAGACGAATGTCATATATATCACGCGTCTCAGAGTCAAGACATTATAGCGAAGACATATACATTTACAAATGCTAGACAACATATGCGAAGCAACGCTTACACATAGAATAGTTTCTCGATACGAGTGCTGCCTCTGCAAACGCTTCCCTGCTCTAGAAGGGAGTTCGAGCGGCATAGGGAAGCTGTCACAGTGTCCCAGTGTTGCTGTGGCTGCGTTCGTATTCGTCTATCTAGAGGCGTATCGTCCACTACTTCACTGCACTACAACGCTACCACCTCCAAAGTCTGCGACTGTAGTTGCAACATGTCACGAGACCACCCTCTCTCTTTCTGACAGTGTTGTGCAAACTCTTTTCCTTGTAGTCCTCTCTTTCTGTACGCAAGTTGTAAGCGCCTCCGCCTCCTCCTCCAACCCCTTTGTACGTCTGGGAGCTGGAGCAGCAGGTGCTGCTTGCTCCCTCGCACCGCTCTTTCTACAACTACTCTCTACTACTACCAAAGCACCTCTCAACGGACGCGCTTGCGGCTCATTTAACAGCATTACGAGCACCACCACTATGAAGGCTGCCATACAAACATATGCAGCTACAACACCTCCACGCATAACAATTCGCAGCATAGCCTCTTCTTTATTATCTTGTTCTTGTCTTGCTGACCCGTTGCCTCCATACATATTCCCGTCCCTTGTTAGCCTACTATCCCTCATATCTTCCACTTTCTCCAGGTAAATGCCTTCTCTGTTATTTTCTGCCTCACTTGATCCTCCATCAATAAACCCCGGGGAAATGTCGAACGCTGCGTCACCGTCTACGCCGTTCCACCGCGTCTGTATCATACTATCTTTTCTGCTGCTGGGTCCTGCACCATACAACATCAAGCTGCTGCTACGATGGCTGCCTGTCTCACCAGTATACGTGCTCCTTGCTCTTCCTCCTGAGCTGCCCACTCCCCATCCTATGAGCAGCCCTACCGCACATCCTAAAAGGCCTACTGCCATCATGAAGATGCGATTACTCCTAGAAGACACTGGAGCTTCAACGCTTTTTCTGTTGGACCTACGCGTACTCCTCTCGTTGCTGCTGTCAAATATATGCCCTACTGTTTTTCCAAGAGACGTCCTACGTGTTGCGAGATGCTCCTGGTGGGGGTGCTGCTGCTGGTGCTGCGTTTTTCTCTTTGAGGTGTACTCTTCGTCGTGGCTCTCACTAGCCACAGTACCCATCACACCTCCATGCGCTTCTCTATAATTCCTACTTTGTTTTACTACGCCACTATTAATTGAATAGGCAGGAAAAGCATTTTTAGCAGCAGGAGCATTGCTTGTAGATGTTATACCTCTTCGACCCGAAGCACGAGCAGAACAAGACGCAGCAGCACCAGCGGCAGCGTCAGGTGCACTAGCAGGTCTACTATCACATATAATAGTGTCTCGAATGATTTGTTCCAGAGCAGCGTCAGTAATAGTCATACAATCACCAGCAGACGGAGCTACACTTGAAATGCGTGAGGTAGCAGCAGTATTGGCAGGACAATCTTTAGTATCAGTGCTGACAGAGTCATTTTCATTTTCCACAGCTTCCAAAGAGAGCGCTGGACTGGCAACAGTCGATGACTTCGTTGTTCTACAATGCGCTTCACATGGGGGTGATGTCGACTGTGCTGTTGCTGCTGTCACGTGTCTTGCTCCCTCATATGCCGTTGTATGGAATACCTCTGCAGTAACACCTCCACTCTTCGCCGCAATCCGATAGTCTTTTGGTTGCAGCAAAGGGTGTTGCTGCAAGGTTTGTTGCTGGTCATCACCTTTCTGAGCACACACTGCTGCCTCGACTACTGCATTAGTATGAGGGTGCTTTTCCTTCTTCTTCGGATTGGTATCGTGCTGCTGTTGCTCTTGCTGCGTCTCTCTCTCGTGGTGTGGGCGCTCCTGCCGCGCATAATGCTCTGTGAGAGATTTTTGGCTTTCGTCACTTCTGCTACGCACGCCTGCATCACCCTCATGTCTATTATATTCATCTTCGTAAAGGCTACCACTGTGTGTAGCAAGGGCCTGCACTGTGCTACTGCAGGCTATGACATCCCCCTCAGAATGCCGCGGTATTGATGAACGCACGTCTCTAAACCCGCCCACAGCAGCCATCCAGTTCGATGGCTCTAAATGCGAGCTTTCCCTTCCTTCTGTCTTTCCTTCCTCTTTATTACTGCTACTGTTACTGCAATTACTACTACTGCTGGTGCCACCGACACTACTGCCACTACTACTACTGCGCATGGTGCTGCTGCCGCTGCAGCTGGCGTTGCTGCCCGGTATGCTCTCGCTGCTAATTACACGACTGCTGCTGATGTCACAGGGACTGTCCGAGGCGGGTGATGCTGTTGACTTTGCTGTGTTCTGGTCGTCGCGAGACCCTTGATCATGAGGAGGTCTCATATCACTTTTATTAGCAATACCAGCAGCAACGGCGCCTACAGGCTCTCTGCTTGCTGCTCTGTCCTTTCGTCTTGTTGTATTTGACGTGTCACTGGTGGTTACCTTATCTTCCACCGATGCCCTACGTGCTGCTGTTGCGTTTGCTCCTGTTGCTGGCGCTGCAGAAGTTCTCGCTGCTCGTGGAGGTGTTGCTGCTCCTTCAATAAGGTAGTTACCTCTGTCACCAGCTCCCTGTGCTGACCGATCCGAGAGTGACTCCTTCTCTACCGTAGGCGAGTGTGTTGTGTGGTTATCCCGATTGCCGATGTGCGCAACTTCTTCTGCCGTTATTCTTCGTGACGGCTTGTTTGGTGATTCTTGAGTGGATTGTCCAGCTGCTCCCATTTGCTGCTTATGCTGCGACTGCTGCTGCTGGTCGTTTCCCTTTCTCTTCTTCTTCTCCTCCTCCTCTTCCTCGTCCTCCGCATGCACACCAGAAGTCTCACACTTTTCGGCCTCTCTGCTGGCGGCGCTGCTATTCGCTCGTGCCTTAGTGACGCCATTATCTTGAGAAAGCATCGCTCGGTATGCCTTTGCCGAGCGCTGCTTATATGTTTGAATCTGAAAGGGCCGCGACAACACCACCAGTACAAGCAGACCCGGTCGCCAAGTTGTACTACGACACACAGCAATTAAAATGCGACCCACCACATCCAGGATGAAAGCAACAGAAGACCACCACCACCACCACCAGCAGTAGACAGAGAGCCCTACAGATTATCAGCTCCACGCAGACATGCACCACAGCACCAGAAAGACACATTTATACAATACTGTGAGCACCCAGCAGGAGAAGAGACATGCACAGAATGTTTTTCTCTGACCGGCCGTCTAACATCAAGATTTTTAACAGAAGAAGCAGTAGCAGAATAGAGCAGCTATGAAGCATTATATGGAGTGAATATAGACAGGAAAACAAAAGAGTAGACTGCTTCCTTGACGATGGCCAGCGACAGCCGAAAACCAGCACTGGCAGGCCAGCAGCGGAAGGTCAGCAGCTGCGCGAGACACCAGTCACAGGACTCAGAGACCTCATACCACTGCAGCATAGCAGCCGAACGAAATTGACTACACCACCGTTACAAGTGTCTTTAGACATATATATATACGTATATATACATACGCATATGTATGTGTTGGTATATAAATATATACACCTAGGCATGTGTATGTATATATATGTATATTCTGATATATATATAGAGAGAGAGGAGTGCACCAAGACAACAAGGAATGTGTGAATGTCTCTGATAGTATGAACAAAGGGGGAGTAGGAGAAAGAGCAGCGGGTGCTGCAAAGCATCAACGTGCAGAAGTGGAAGACACCACTGCAGTAGTTACAACGACGTCAGAAGACCTTTTCTTGTTGCTGGTAAACGCAGAGACCAACATGACAGAAGGTGTTGCCACGTCCGTAACAACAGCAAGTAAAGAGCCGGCAACAGCATCAGATAACATCAGCAGTAACCTTGAGCGTGACATCACCACGCACATTAATCTGACACTCCCACCATCATATAGATATATATACACAAGAATGTATATATATATATAAATGTACATAGTAGGTTGTGGCTAAGTGTGCAACCAGATGCAGTCAGTAATCGAGCAGCAGCACTAGTAGCACGCAGCCTCAGCAGTCCGCAGTAATATATATAGGAAGCGCAGCGGTCTGCAGTATAAAACTCGGCAGCGCAGCAGTCTGTAGTATAACACTTGGTAGCGCAGCAGTCTGCAATACTATGATACTTGGCCGCGCAAGAGTCTGCAGTATAAAGTTAGGCAAGGAGAGCAATACTTACACCAGAAAAAAAGCTGCTGCTACTAAAGGCATCAGTGACTAGCAGCCGTACTGGTGAGGGAGGGATTCCATACAACAACCGTGGGAGAAACCGCAGAGGACAGTATTACTTGCAGTAGGTAGCAGCTACAGCGTTGAACACACGTAATGCATGGGGGCAGCTACAGCAGTATATATGGACAGTTACAGCCGTAGATATTATTAGCTACAACCAATCAATAGTGACAGCTACAGCAAGAAAACGGCCAGCCACAGCAATAGACACTAACAGCCACAGGACAGTCAAAAGTAATGCATAGTAACAGCTACACCAACAGATATTAACAGCTACAGCAATATATATGTACATGCACAGGTACAGTAACGAATATTAGCAGCAATTACTAGTAATCAGCAGTGACAGCTACAGCAATATATATTTACGGTCACAAGTAAGATATAGTGACTGCTACAGCAACAGATACTAACAGCTACAGCAATATATTTCTATGTAGACAGGTACAGTAACGAATATTAACAGCTATTACTAGTAGTCAACAGTGACAGGTACCGCAGCTACCGCAATAGATATTTACGGTCACAAGTAATAAATCGTGACAGCTACAGCAATATAAAGGTGTAGAGCTACAGCAGTAAGTAGTCACATTCTCCAGCCATAGATAGTAACAGCTCCACAGATAGACAGTACCAGCAACAGCAATAAGAGACCTCCTCACACCAAGTACGAACCTCTATGTACGAGCATTCTTCATCAGGTAATGACTTACTTTTGCTTCTGAGAGCTGTACATGGTGTAGTATCAGCTCTAGCCATATGCTGTAACAGCTACAACAATAAGAGAGCTCTTCTTTATATTACGCACTGACCACCCATTTTATACAAGCATTCTCCATGAAATAACGACATACTTTTGCTCTTAAAAGTTGAAGGGCGTCCCGAATCTCTTTGCTGTGAGGATCGCGAGCATGTGCTCCCATCAAGTCCTGTAATAATATAACCAGCGCATGCATGAAGTACACACACACACACATACACTCAGCTTTTCTCTCTACTACTACGAGAGCAAAACTACTATTTATGGTTGTCTTGCGAAATTCTCTCGTCTTGGAAAAGTTAACGCGAGGTGGAGTGCTATGTATATGCTCTTGAAGCAGCCCTTGTGCACGTTTGGGGACGCGGAGATGCCGCACTGGCACTACATCTGCATTCCTTTCTTCTTCTCGTATACTTCAAAAGCAGTGCGAAAGGCACATCGCTAGTAAAAACTCATTTGTCACAATTACACCTAAATATACGTATACACAAATCCGTACTATATGTATATCACACGTTGATGTCCTTACACTTGTATAGATGTTGATAAGACAGTGGTGGTGGTGCGGGCGGTGGTTTCTTCTTTCTCTCTCTCTCTATGTATATATATACTGGTGTTTTTACGTAGGTGTACGCATTTGAGAGCCACTCGAAGACGGCGTCGAAACACAATCTCTCTGGCAATATCAAGTATACTATATAGTGTGTATATATTACCTCTCTGGCACTATACGGCGTGAATACATTCTCTCTCTGACGTCATCAAGTCTATGGTGTCAGTAGTTCACCTCTTTAGCTTTATCAAAATGGTCCTGATGTAAATATGCAAGTCCACGTCTATATCTCGCCTTCACATTGTCTGGATCCATCTGCAATGCCTAATAGATATCCACACACACACAGTGACAGCAACGCAAAACACTAATACACGTTATCGACATGCAGCAGTGCACGAGGGAAGACCAGAAATACTGGTAAATAAAAACACTAAACGATATCTTCTCCACTACGTAGCTTATATGCCTTCTGTTACAATAGAACACGGTACACCTGGTGTATGCGACCGCTTTGCTGTTGTGCTCTACGGGCGGGGGGGCACAGCCAGTTGGCTGCTGCTCTGAAATGCAGCTAGTCTGTTCCTGTTTTCTAGAGGTACCGCCACTTTGCTGGTGCTTCTTCTCTTGCTGCTCTTCTTCTGCTCCTTCTGTGTTGCTCATCCACTGTTGCTGCTGCTGTGCTGCTCGTTTGCTGCTGCTGCTGCTGCTGTGCTGCTCGCCTGTTGCTGCTGCTGCTGCGGATGCTGTGACTGCTGCGCGTCCACTCCACCCCCGCAGCGGCACGCGCTATCGCTGCCGTTGTTGCTCTCTCCACTCCTGCTACAGCTATTACTGAGGATAGTATCCATGTCGTAGGAGGCTGCTGTTGTAGGTACGAGCGATGTCGACTTGAATGCAAGCGATTAGGGAAGGACAGTGTCTCTGCAGTATAAATGCAGCGCTCAACTAACGTAACAGTATAATCAAACCACAAACTAGCATGGCAGTCCTATGTCTACTACGGCTCGAAGGAGATATTAACAAAGTCAAATGATGAGCGCTTACAGAAAGATAGTTCCTACTGCTAATGCTGCTGCTGCTAATTAGATACTGCTGTTAACTGACTACTACTCCTACTACTGCTTCTGCTGCTGGTGTAGCTAGCAGCGCCGTAACCACTGCTGCTGCCGTCGCTGCTTCTGCTGTTCATACTACAACTCTGGTTGTTGGTGCTGTGGCAGTCACTGCTACTGCTACGCGTACCGTTGTCACTAGGACTATTGTATTCTGGTGCTGCTGGTGCTGCTGCTGCTGCAGCAATGAAGAACAATCCGACATATATATATACATATAAATGTATGTATTTAGATATATATTTATTTCATTTGAAAGGAAACTGGTCTTATAGGAAGCGCATCCTCTTGGAGTTGCTGTAGTATGTGTGATACAGATATTATATATATATGTATGTCTACATACATATATGTATCTATATATGTAAATATATATGGTAATGTACGGTAAATATATGAAAAGGAATAGATCCAATGCAGAAGTTCATGGCCTTGTTGCTGCTGTATGTTTGATACAAATATCATACATATAAACGTCTACGAAAATACATATATATAGGTGTATATGGAAGTGTATACGTAAAATATGAAAGAAAGTAGACTTTATCCGGCAGCTTATCTTCTTGTCGTTGCTGTAGGTGGGATACGAATACCATCTACATAGATGTCTACATATATGTATGTATTCGTATGTAAAAGTGTACAAGGTTACGTATATGTGAATATACGAGAAGAAATGGATCTAACGCAGAAGCTCATCTCCTTGTCGTCGGTGTGTGTGTGATAAGGTTATGTACTCACCAGACGACACTCGATATAGACCTCCTCATAGTCTTGCTGATGGAGCTTGCATGCAGCAAGATTTAAATGGCACGGCAGTTTGACAGAATCCATCCTTGCTTGCTCTTCAGGCGTATCAGGAAAAGTATAATCGAACTGAAGCAAAGCCTGACAAGAGAAAACAATGCCACCAAACGTGACCATGGTAAAAACTTCAAGTGAAAAACAAAACGGAAAATGGGAATGACTGCACAACGACGATAATTGTTCTCTCAGCGTGTGTGTTTCTGTGTATGTATGTCTGTGTGTCTGTGTATGTGTGTGTCTCTGTGTGCGTGTGTCTGTGTATGTGTGTCTGTGTACGTGTATGTGTGTGTGTGTCTGTCTGTCTGTGGGTGTGGCAGAAGAAAACGGTGGCAAGACACACTCGTACACACGAGAGATTCGCAACAGGAGCAGCAGTACAAAACAATACCTGCAGCAGTAGTAGTACTATTACCAGGTTACATTATGATATGAAGAGCTCTCATCATAATAGAAGAGATACGAGAGACGACAGTCCTGAGAACATGGGCCACGGTCTGGCTTCCTCTACTAAATTTAAGGTTTTCTTTGCAGCTCATGCTGCCCCCACCGCCATCACCACCCCGGAGGCATGCAACCATTGAAAACACCACCAGTATATACATAACTCACAAATAACCATACACATATATATGTATACATATATACATGTATATATATATATGCATATATGCGCAGCAGCAGTTGATACTACAATTGCATTCGAGTGCACTACGAAAATCGTGCAGTACGTACATTCTGACTGAAAATACAAAAAACAAAAAAACGCTACACATACATATATATATATTTGCAGCAGCTACTGTACTCGTATACCCGCTTACTGGCGAAATTTATTGTAACAGCGGCATGAACACACATGCATGTACAACGTCTACAGCAGTGTCCGATAGACACACACGAAGAGTGTCGCCGAATTGTCGTCACCTGCTTCCAAAGAAGAAAAGCAGACCCACTTTTACGAGCACATTAGAGACACACAGCCGGTATATATACACCGAGACTGCGAGACATGCGCATATATATACATATATATATATATACAGAGAGAGAGAGAGATACGTGTATCAGCACATAGGTATAAAATAGCCAAAGGTAGAGGGACCCGTGTATCTGGATACTAAGATGCTGAGATATATATGTGTAAAGCCGATGCGTGAGACAGATGCGTACAAATAGATACGAATATACCAAGTCCCTCATTGAAAGAGACATGTATAAATATATATATATATACATATATACATATATATGCGCACTAGTACAACCGGAGGGAGATGTATAAATATATATGTATATATATATATATGCGCACTAGTACAACCGGAGGGAGATGTACATGTATACATATGTATATGCCTGTATACACAGAGTATTTAGCACAGGTGTTCAGCCCGGGGGAGAGTTAGGCATGTATATAAGCAGCTACGCGAAACGCGTGCGGGGAAAGGCATGTACGCATATGCACAAGCTTTTGAGCGAAGTGTGGACGATGCGTGTCTGTATACAGAGACAAACAGCCGGAGCATGAGATTTGTATGTATACACAAGAAAGCATTTCTCTTCGCGCGCGAGCAAGACGGCCTCGGAAGCAGTCATGTCGGGTCATAACACGCATGCAGCAGGTGCAGAGTGGACTACTGAAGACTCTAAGGAAAAGCAACGGGCTTGTTCTAGTAATAGACCTCTAGAATCTTTTTTTTAAACCGTCCACACAAACCAAATCTCGTAGAACATCCTCACTCGTAGCTCTCTTCCTGAAATCGTTCAATCTCACAAAAAATCGTGACATATCCAGCTATCTATACCATATATATGCGGATATATATGCTAACGGCAGAAAAATGTATCTGTACTGTATATATTCTCACATACATATATATGTTAAGTGTGTATGTGTATGGTTCGGTGGAGCCCAGTGCAACCCACAATATGGCAGTACCACATCCAGTGCACAGAGCAACTCAAATCTGCGCTTCCTCACTCACAATGGATCATGCCTCTCTATGCCTTTGCGAGTCTATATGTGCGCTTGTGTGTGTGTATGTGTGTTTGTGTGTCTACTCCTCTGTGTGTGTGTGTATGTATGTAGGTGTATGCCCGTCCACGTGAGTGTGTGTGTGTGTGTGTCTATTTCGTGTCTTACGATAATTTTACAAGTGCCTGAGCAGCCCGCGCTAAGAGTGTTGTTTTATGTTATTGTGAGAGGAGCTCTCACCTTCCGATAGTTCACAGCAGCGAGACCGTAATTCTTTGCACGAAACGCCGCATTGCCTTCCTGACGAAAGCTGCAGTGTACAAACCCCACAAAGACACATATATATTTATATATACACGAACACAGCTGCAGTGTACGAACCCGACAAAAACATATATATATATATATACACGAACACAGCTGCAGTGTACGAACCTAGCAAAAACATAAATATATATATATATATATGCATACGAACACAGCTGCACCATACAGCATTCACAACAACGTAAGCACGTATACAGATACACATGTGAAGACATCCGCATGGTACAGACCTTCCAAACACACACATATGTATATATGAACACAGGTGTATGTTACATAGCTCACAAGAACATAAACACAACACATATATGTATATATATATAAATTTATATGAACACAGCTGCCATGTACAGAGCACACAGAAGCACAAAGATACACATATATATATGAATGCAGAGCTTCATAGCTCTGCACCTCACGTACGTATGCTTCTGTTGAGTGAAGGCGTATATTTTTGTAGGAAGAGAATTTCATTATTATACCGTACTCTAGAATAACCTGTTTCAAACAAGCTAATGCTGAGACAATGCATGCACGTGCCTCTCTCTCTCTGTCGTACTCCTTCTCATGTAAAATAGTCTAGACGCTTACTATGCTTCTTTTGAGCGGTTGTCCAGTGCCTTCCCCCCACACGCGACGAGCGTGCAGTCTAGCACGCACCTCGCTCACCCATTTACATATTTGTCCAATATTGAACAGCGTAGCCTCTAAATACGCTCCTCGTATAGCTGCATAGCGGCTTCTCTCATAACAACCCCCGTGTCTTCTCCGTCCGCACTTACGTGCATTCATATTCCCTAGCCACAAGGTATCTCGTGTACTACCGTCATACGAGTACGACTAACACTGCTACTACTATTACCGGCACTATTGCTACTGATGCTACTATATTGTTATTATGATTATCACTGCTAGTATTAGTAGGGACCATTCCTACTACTACTGCAACAGCTACAATTAGTATTACTACTATCACTACTGCTACTACTACTATTACTACTCCTGTTACCACTACTACCGAGAGTGACAGAGAAACCATCGATGAGGGAGGAGGAGAAGGTATACACAGGTGCCATCCCCCATAAAACTGACAACGCCTGCGGGCTACAGTACGTCATGTACGTAGAGAAAAATGAACTCGGTCACTCTTCAGTGTGTGTGCACTGGTTTATAGCACAGCCATCTGTCATGTGTCTGCGTTGGTTTGGGGACCGCAGATATCAGTGTGCGTTGGTTTTAGACGGCCAGCGTGCCGTGTTGGGCTGCGTTACTTTTACGCCGCCAGTGTGAGTGTGCGTTATTTTGGGAAGGGCCAATATGATGCATGTCTGCGTTACTGTCAGGCGGCCAGCGTGTCATGTGTATGTGTGTGCGTCAATTGAGGACGGTCAGTAAAGAAAATGTCTGCGTTACTCGTAGACGGTTCGCGTGCCACGGGCGTGTGCATTGCTTCAAGACGATTATTGCGCCATCTGCTTGCATTGTTTCTGGACGGCCGATGTACTTGCGTAGGTGTCAGACGCCTACTGTGCCATGTGTGTGTGTATGTGTGTGGGTGTGCGTTGATTTGGGGACGGCCACCACGAAACGTGTGTGTGTTGGCTGCACACGAAGAAGTTACGGGTTCAGCCTCCTCCCCTCAGAAAAGTACATGTTTCCCTTCAAACAGAGCAACACATTGCCTTACCCGTTAGCACGTAGTACCGGCGTTTCCCTCCACATGTAAACGCATCCATT
>NW_026696860.1:0-41817 GCF_030435755.1 Ochotona princeps | reverse complement strand
TTCAGCGCCACAGCCGTTTTCAGATAGCGCTCAATGCAAAGGCTCTAGACGCAAATATTGGTGTGAGAGCTAATTCAATCAAGGAAACACTGCATGTTGGTGAAGGGCATATTGAAGAAGGATCAGCCGAGTGGTTCTTGCGGGAGAACAGCTCCATTTGGCTCACTAACTTCACACACCATCAGGCTTCCAAGCAGCTCTCAAGGAAACTCAGTTTTCACACTCTATGCTTAGTGCCCTTTGAGTGCCTAGGACTGAAATGAAGCTTGGTGAGCATCCCACACAAACCAATGCTCCACATGCGGGTTTCACATGCCACCAACTCCACATTCACAGGCAACTTCAGCGCCACAGCCGTTTTCAGATAGCCCTCAATGCAAAGGCTCTAGACGCAAATATTGGTGTGAGAGCTAATTCAATCAAGGAAACACTGCATGTTGGTGAAGGGCATATTGAAGAAGGATCAGCCGAGTGGTTCTTGTGGGAGAACAACTCCATTTGGCTCACTAACTTCACACACCATCAGGCTTCCAAGCAGCTCTCAAGGAAACTCAGTTTTCACACTCTATGCTTAGTGCCCTTTGAGTGCATTATCTAGGAATGAACTTCGTAGAGCATCCCACACAAACGAATGCTCCACATGCGGGTTTCACATGCCACCAACTCCACATTCACAGGCAACTTCAGCGCCACAGCCGTTTTCAGATAGCCCTCAATGCAAAGGCTCTAGACGCAAATATTGGTGTGAGAGCTAATTCAATCAAGGAAACACTGCATGTTGGTGAAGGGCATATTGAAGAAGGATCGGTCGAGTGGTTCTTGTGGGAGAACAACTCCATTTGGCTCACTAACTTCACACACCATCAGGCTTCCAAGCAGCTCTCAAGGAAACTCAGTTTTCACACTCTATGCTTAGTGCCCTTTGAGTGCATTATCTAGGAATGAACCTGGTAGAGCATCCCACACAAACGAATGCTCCACATGCGGGTTTCACATGCCACCAACTCCACATTCTCAGGCAACTTCAGCGCCACAGACGTTTTCAGATAGCCCTCAATGCAAAGGCTCTAGACGCAAATATTGGTGTGAGAGCTAATTCAATCAAGGAAACACTGCATGTTGGTGAAGGGCATATTGAAGAAGGATCAGCCGAGTGGTTGTTGTGGGAGAACAACTCCATTTGGCTCACTAACTTCACACACCATCAGGCTTCCAAGCAGCTCTCAAGGAAACTCAGTTTTCACACTCTATGCTTAGTGCCCTTTGAGTGCCTAGGACTGAAATGAAGCTTGGTGAGCATCCCACACAAACGAATGCTCCACATGCGGGTTTCACATGCAACCAACTCCACATTCACAGGCAACTTCAGCGCCACAGCCGTTTTCAGATAGCGCTCAATGCAAAGGCTCTAGACGCAAATATTGGTGTGAGAGCTAATTCAATCAAGGAAACACTGCATGTTGGTGAAGGGCATATTGAAGAAGGATCAGCCGAGTGGTTCTTGCGGGAGAACAGCTCCATTTGGCTCACTAACTTCACACACCATCAGGCTTCCAAGCAGCTCTCAAGGAAACTCAGTTTTCACACTCTATGCTTAGTGCCCTTTGAGTGCCTAGGACTGAAATGAAGCTTGGTGAGCATCCCACACAAACCAATGCTCCACATGCGGGTTTCACATGCCACCAACTCCACATTCACAGGCAACTTCAGCGCCACAGCCGTTTTCAGATAGCCCTCAATGCAAAGGCTCTAGACGCAAATATTGGTGTGAGAGCTAATTCAATCAAGGAAACACTGCATGTTGGTGAAGGGCATATTGAAGAAGGATCAGCCGAGTGGTTCTTGTGGGAGAACAACTCCATTTGGCTCACTAACTTCACACACCATCAGGCTTCCAAGCAGCTCTCAAGGAAACTCAGTTTTCACACTCTATGCTTAGTGCCCTTTGAGTGCATTATCTAGGAATGAACTTCGTAGAGCATCCCACACAAACGAATGCTCCACATGCGGGTTTCACATGCCACCAACTCCACATTCACAGGCAACTTCAGCGCCACAGCCATTTTCAGATAGCCCTCAATGCAAAGGCTCTAGACGCAAATATTGGTGTGAGAGCTAATTCAATCAAGGAAACACTGCATGTTGGTGAAGGGCATATTGAAGAAGGATCAGCCGAGTGGTTCTTGTGGGAGAACAACTCCATTTGGCTCACTAACTTCACACACCATCAGGCTTCCAGGCAGCTCTCAAGGAAACTCAGTTTTCACACTCTATGCTTAGTGCCCTTTGAGTGCATTATCTAGGAATGAACCTGGTAGAGCATCTCACACAAACGAATGCTCCACATGCGGGTTTCACATGCCACCAACTCCACATTCTCAGGCAACTTCAGCGCCACAGACGTTTTCAGATAGCCCTCAATGCAAAGGCTCTAGACGCAAATATTGGTGTGAGAGCTAATTCAATCAAGGAAACACTGCATGTTGGTGAAGGGCATATTGAAGAAGGATCAGCCGAGTGGTTCTTGTGGGAGAACAACTCCATTTGGCTCACTAACTTCACACACCATCAGGCTTCCAAGCAGCTCTCAAGGAAACTCAGTTTCCACACTCTATGCTTAGTGCCCTTTGAGTGCCTAGGACTGAAATGAAGCTTGGTGAGCATCCCACACAAACGAATACTCCACATGCGGGTTTCACATGCCACCAACTCCACATTGACAGGCAACTTCAGCGCCACAGCCGTTTTCAGATAGCCCTCAATGCAAAGGCTCTAGACGCAAATATTGGTGTGAGAGCTAATTCAATCAAGGAAACACTGCATGTTAGCGAAAGGCATATTGAAGAAGGATCAGCCGAGTGGTCCTTGTGGGAGAACAACTGTATTTGGCTCACTAACTTCACACACCATCAGGCTTCCAAGCAGCTCTCAAGGAAACTCAGTTTTCACACTCTATGCTTAGTGCCCTTTGAGTGCATTATCTAGGAATGAACCTGGTAGAGCATCCCACACAAACGAATGCTGCACATGCGGGTTTCACATGCAACCAACTCCACATTCACAGGCAACTTCAGCGCCACAGCCGTTTTCAGATAGCCCTCAATGCAAAGGCTCTAGACGCAAATATTGGTGTGAGAGCTAATTCAATCAAGGAAACACTGCATGTTAGTGAAAGGCATATTGAAGAAGGATCAGCCGAGTGGTTCTTGTGGGAGAACAACTCCATTTGGCTCACTAACTTCACACACCATCAGGCTTCCAAGCAGCTCTCAAGGAAACTCAGTTTTCACACTCTATGCTTAGTGCCCTTTGAGTGCCTAGGACTGAAATGAAGCTTGGTGAGCATCCCACACAAACGAATGCTCCACATGCGGGTTTCACATGCCACCAACTCCACATTCTCAGGCAACTTCAGCGCCACAGCCGTTTTCAGATAGCCCTCAATGCAAAGGCTCTAGACGCAAATATTGGTGTGAGAGCTAATTCAATCAAGGAAACACTGCATGTTGGTGAAGGGCATACTAAAGAAGAATCAGCCGAGTGGTTCTTGTGGGAGAACAACTCCATTTGGCTCACTAACTTCACACACCATCAGGCTTCCAAGCAGCTCTCAAGGAAACTCAGTTTTCACATTCTATGCTTAGTGCCCTTTGAGTGCATTATCTAGGAATGAACCTGGTAGAGCATCCCACACAAACGAATGCTCCACATGCGGGTTTCACATGCCACCAACTCCACATTCACAGGCAACTTCAGCGCCACAGCCGTTTTCAGATAGCCCTCAATGCAAAGGCTCTAGACGCAAATATTGGTGTGAGAGCTAATTCAATCAAGGAAACACTGCATGTTGGTGAAAGGCATATTGAAGAAAAATCAGCCGAGTGGTTCTTGTGGGAGAACAACTCCATTTGGCTCACTACCTTCACACACCATCAGGCTTCCAAGCAGCTCTCAAGGAAACTCAGTTTTCACACTCTGTGCTTAGTGCCCTTTGAGTGCCTAGGACTGAATTGAAGCTTGGTGAGCATCCCACACAAACGAATGCTCCACATGCGGGTTTCACATGCCACCAACTCCACATTCACAGGCAACTTCAGCGCCACAGCCGTTTGCAGATAGCCCTCAATGCAAAGGCTCTAGACGCAAATATTGGCGTGAGAGCTAATTCAATCAAGGAAACACTGCATGTTTGTGAAAGGCATATTGAAGATGGATCAGCCGAGTGGTCCTTGTGGGAGAACAACTCCATTTGGCTCACTAACTTCACACACCATCAGGCTTCCAAGCAGCTCTCAAGGAAACTCAGTTTTCACACTCTATGCTTAGTGCCCTTTCAGTGCATTATCTAGGAATGAACCTGGTAGAGCATCCCACACAAACCAATGCTCCACATGCGGGTTTCACATGCCACCAACTCCACATTCACAGGCAACTTCAGCGCCACAGCCGTTTTCAGATAGCATTCAATGAAAAGGTTCTAGACGCAAATATTGGTGTGAGAGCTAATTCAATCAAGGAAACACTGCATGTTGGTGAAGGGCATATTGAAGAAGGATCAGCCGAGTGGTTCTTGTGGGAGAACAACTCCATTTGGCTCACTAACTTCACACACCATCAGGCTTCCAAGCAGCTCTCAAGGAAACTCAGTTTTCACACTCTATGCTTAGTGCCCTTTGAGTGCCTAGGACTGAAATGAAGCTTGGTGAGCATCCCACACAAACGAATGCTCCACATGCGGGTTTCACATGCCACCAACTCCACATTCACAGGCAACTTCAGCGCCACAGCCGTTTTCAGATAGCGCTCAATGCAAAGGCTCTAGACGCAAATATTGGTGTGAGAGCTAATTCAATCAAGGAAACACTGCATGTTGGTGAAGGGCATATTGAAGAAGGATCAGCCGAGTGGTTCTTGCGGGAGAACAGCTCCATTTGGCTCACTAACTTCACACACCATCAGGCTTCCAAGCAGCTCTCAAGGAAACTCAGTTTTCACACTCTATGCTTAGTGCCCTTTGAGTGCCTAGGACTGAAATGAAGCTTGGTGAGCATCCCACACAAACCAATGCTCCACATGCGGGTTTCACATGCCACCAACTCCACATTCACAGGCAACTTCAGCGCCACAGCCGTTTTCAGATAGCCCTCAATGCAAAGGCTCTAGACGCAAATATTGGTGTGAGAGCTAATTCAATCAAGGAAACACTGCATGTTGGTGAAGGGCATATTGAAGAAGGATCAGCCGAGTGGTTCTTGTGGGAGAACAACTCCATTTGGCTCACTAACTTCACACACCATCAGGCTTCCAAGCAGCTCTCAAGGAAACTCAGTTTTCACACTCTATGCTTAGTGCCCTTTGAGTGCATTATCTAGGAATGAACTTCGTAGAGCATCCCACACAAACGAATGCTCCACATGCGGGTTTCACATGCCACCAACTCCACATTCACAGGCAACTTCAGCGCCACAGCCGTTTTCAGATAGCCCTCAATGCAAAGGCTCTAGACGCAAATATTGGTGTGAGAGCTAATTCAATCAAGGAAACACTGCATGTTGGTGAAGGGCATATTGAAGAAGGATCAGCCGAGTGGTTCTTGTGGGAGAACAACTCCATTTGGCTCACTAACTTCACACACCATCAGGCTTCCAGGCAGCTCTCAAGGAAACTCAGTTTTCACACTCTATGCTTAGTGCCCTTTGAGTGCATTATCTAGGAATGAACCTGGGAGAGCATCTCACACAAACGAATGCTCCACATGCGGGTTTCACATGCCACCAACTCCACATTCACAGGCAACTTCAGCGCCACAGCCATTTTCAGATAGCCCTCAATGCAAAGGCTCTAGACGCGAATATTGGTGTGAGAGCTAATTCAATCAAGGAAACACTGCATGTTGGTGAAGGGCATATTGAAGAAGGATCAGCCGAGTGGTTCTTGTGGGAGAACAACTCCATTTGGCTCACTAACTTCACACACCATCAGGCTTCCAAGCAGCTCTCAAGGAAACTCAGTTTTCACACTCTATGCTTAGTGCCCTTTGAGTGCATTATCTAGGAATGAACCTGGTAGAGCATCCCACACAAACGAATGCTCCACATGCGGGTTTCACATGCCACCAACTCCACATTCACAGGCAACTTCAGCGCCACAGCCGTTTTCAGATAGCCCTCAATGCAAAGGCTCTAGACGCAAATATTGGTGTGAGAGCTAATTCAATCAAGGAAACACTGCATGTTGGTGAAGGGCATATTGAAGAAGGATCGGTCGAGTGGTTCTTGTGGGAGAACAACTCCATTTGGCTCACTAACTTCACACACCATCAGGCTTCCAAGCAGCTCTCAAGGAAACTCAGTTTTCACACTCTATGCTTAGTGCCCTTTGAGTGCATTATCTAGGAATGAACCTGGTAGAGCATCCCACACAAACGAATGCTCCACATGCGGGTTTCACATGCCACCAACTTCAAATTCTCAGGAAACTTCAGCGCCACAGACGTTTTCAGATAGCCCACAATGCAAAGGCTCTAGACGCAAATATTGGTGTGAGAGCTAATTCAATCAAGGAAACACTGCATGTTGGTGAAGGGCATATTGAAGAAGGATCAGCCGAGTGGTTGTTGTGGGAGAACAACTCCATTTGGCTCACTAACTTCACACACCATCAGGCTTCCAAGCAGCTCTCAAGGAAACTCAGTTTTCACACTCTATGCTTAGTGCCCTTTGAGTGCCTAGGACTGAAATGAAGCTTGGGGAGCATCCCACACAAACGAATGCTCCACATGCGGGTTTCACATGCAACCAACTCCACATTCACAGGCAACTTCAGCGCCACAGCCGTTTTCAGATAGCGCTCAATGCAAAGGCTCTAGACGCAAATATTGGTGTGAGAGCTAATTCAATCAAGGAAACACTGCATGTTGGTGAAGGGCATATTGAAGAAGGATCAGCCGAGTGGTTCTTGTGGGAGAACAGCTCCATTTGGCTCACTAACTTCACACACCATCAGGCTTCCAAGCAGCTCTCAAGGAAACTCAGTTTTCACACTCTATGCTTAGTGCCCTTTGAGTGCCTAGGACTGAAATGAAGCTTGGTGAGCATCCCACACAAACCAATGCTCGACATGCGGGTTTCACATGCCACCAACTCCACATTCACAGGCAACTTCAGCGCCACAGCCGTTTTCAGATAGCCCTCAATGCAAAGGCTCTAGACGCAAATATTGGTGTGAGAGCTAATTCAATCAAGGAAACACTGCATGTTGGTGAAGGGCATATTGAAGAAGGATCAGCCGAGTGGTTCTTGTGGGAGAACAACTCCATTTGGCTCACTAACTTCACACACCATCAGGCTTCCAAGCAGCTCTCAAGGAAACTCAGTTTTCACACTCTATGCTTAGTGCCCTTTGAGTGCATTATCTAGGAATGAACTTCGTAGAGCATCCCACACAAACGAATGCTCCACATGCGGGTTTCACATGCCACCAACTCCACATTCACAGGCAACTTCAGCGCCACAGCCGTTTTCAGATAGCCCTCAATGCAAAGGCTCTAGACGCAAATATTGGTGTGAGAGCTAATTCAATCAAGGAAACACTGCATGTTGGTGAAGGGCATATTGAAGAAGGATCAGCCGAGTGGTTCTTGTGGGAGAACAACTCCATTTGGCTCACTAACTTCACACACCATCAGGCTTCCAGGCAGCTCTCAAGGAAACTCAGTTTTCACACTCTATGCTTAGTGCCCTTTGAGTGCATTATCTAGGAATGAACCTGGGAGAGCATCTCACACAAACGAATGCTCCACATGCGGGTTTCACATGCCACCAACTCCACATTCACAGGCAACTTCAGCGCCACAGCCATTTTCAGATAGCCCTCAATGCAAAGGCTCTAGACGCGAATATTGGTGTGAGAGCTAATTCAATCAAGGAAACACTGCATGTTGGTGAAGGGCATATTGAAGAAGGATCAGCCGAGTGGTTCTTGTGGGAGAACAACTCCATTTGGCTCACTAACTTCACACACCATCAGGCTTCCAAGCAGCTCTCAAGGAAACTCAGTTTTCACACTCTATGCTTAGTGCCCTTTGAGTGCATTATCTAGGAATGAACCTGGTAGAGCATCCCACACAAACGAATGCTCCACATGCGGGTTTCACATGCCACCAACTCCACATTCACAGGCAACTTCAGCGCCACAGCCGTTTTCAGATAGCCCTCAATGCAAAGGCTCTAGACGCAAATATTGGTGTGAGAGCTAATTCAATCAAGGAAACACTGCATGTTGGTGAAGGGCATATTGAAGAAGGATCGGTCGAGTGGTTCTTGTGGGAGAACAACTCCATTTGGCTCACTAACTTCACACACCATCAGGCTTCCAAGCAGCTCTCAAGGAAACTCAGTTTTCACACTCTATGCTTAGTGCCCTTTGAGTGCATTATCTAGGAATGAACCTGGTAGAGCATCCCACACAAACGAATGCTCCACATGCGGGTTTCACATGCCACCAACTTCAAATTCTCAGGAAACTTCAGCGCCACAGACGTTTTCAGATAGCCCACAATGCAAAGGCTCTAGACGCAAATATTGGTGTGAGAGCTAATTCAATCAAGGAAACACTGCATGTTGGTGAAGGGCATATTGAAGAAGGATCAGCCGAGTGGTTGTTGTGGGAGAACAACTCCATTTGGCTCACTAACTTCACACACCATCAGGCTTCCAAGCAGCTCTCAAGGAAACTCAGTTTTCACACTCTATGCTTAGTGCCCTTTGAGTGCCTAGGACTGAAATGAAGCTTGGGGAGCATCCCACACAAACGAATGCTCCACATGCGGGTTTCACATGCAACCAACTCCACATTCACAGGCAACTTCAGCGCCACAGCCGTTTTCAGATAGCGCTCAATGCAAAGGCTCTAGACGCAAATATTGGTGTGAGAGCTAATTCAATCAAGGAAACACTGCATGTTGGTGAAGGGCATATTGAAGAAGGATCAGCCGAGTGGTTCTTGTGGGAGAACAGCTCCATTTGGCTCACTAACTTCACACACCATCAGGCTTCCAAGCAGCTCTCAAGGAAACTCAGTTTTCACACTCTATGCTTAGTGCCCTTTGAGTGCCTAGGACTGAAATGAAGCTTGGTGAGCATCCCACACAAACCAATGCTCGACATGCGGGTTTCACATGCCACCAACTCCACATTCACAGGCAACTTCAGCGCCACAGCCGTTTTCAGATAGCCCTCAATGCAAAGGCTCTAGACGCAAATATTGGTGTGAGAGCTAATTCAATCAAGGAAACACTGCATGTTGGTGAAGGGCATATTGAAGAAGGATCAGCCGAGTGGTTCTTGTGGGAGAACAACTCCATTTGGCTCACTAACTTCACACACCATCAGGCTTCCAAGCAGCTCTCAAGGAAACTCAGTTTTCACACTCTATGCTTAGTGCCCTTTGAGTGCATTATCTAGGAATGAACTTCGTAGAGCATCCCACACAAACGAATGCTGCACATGCGGGTTTCACATGCCACCAACTCCACATTCACAGGCAACTTCAGTGCCACAGCCGTTTTCAGATAGCCCTCAATGCAAAGGCTCTAGACGCAAATATTGGTGTGAGAGCTAATTCAATCAAGGAAACACTGCATGTTGGTGAAGGGCATATTGAAGAAGGATCAGCCGAGTGGTTCTTGTGGGAGAACAACTCCATTTGGCTCACTAACTTCACACACCATCAGGCTTCCAGGCAGCTCTCAAGGAAACTCAGTTTTCACACTCTATGCTTAGTGCCCTTTGAGTGCATTATCTAGGAATGAACCTGGTAGAGCATCTCACACAAACGAATGCTCCACATGCGGGTTTCACATGCCACCAACTCCACATTGACAGGCAACTTCAGCGCCACAGCCGTTTTCAGATAGCCCTCAATGCAAAGGCTCTAGACGCAAATATTGGTGTGAGAGCTAATTCAATCAAGGAAACACTGCATGTTGGTGAAGGGCATATTGAAGAAGGATCAGCCGAGTGGTTCTTGTGGGAGAACAACTCCATTTGGCTCACTAACTTCACACACCATCAGGCTTCCAAGCAGCTCTCAAGGAAACTCAGTTTCCACACTCTATGCTTAGTGCCCTTTGAGTGCCTAGGACTGAAATGAAGCTTGGTGAGCATCCCACACAAACGAATGCTCCACATGCGGGTTTCACATGCCACCAACTCCACATTCACAGGCAACTTCAGCGCCACAGCCGTTTTCAGATAGCCCTCAATGCAAAGGCTCTAGACGCAAATATTGGTGTGAGAGCTAATTCAATCAAGGAAACACTGCAGGTTAGTGAAAGGCATATTGAAGAAGGATCAGCCGAGTGGTCCTTGTGGGAGAACAACTGTATTTGGCTCACTAACTTCACACACCATCAGGCTTCCAAGCAGCTCTCAAGGAAACTCAGTTTTCACACTCTATGCTTAGTGCCCTTTGAGTGCATTATCTAGGAATGAACCTGGTAGAGCATCCCACACAAACGAATGCTGCACATGCGGGTTTCACATGCCACCAACTCCACATTCACAGGCAACTTCAGCGCCACAGCCGTTTTCAGATAGCCCTCAATGCAAAGGCTCTAGACGCAAATATTGGTGTGAGAGCTAATTCAATCAAGGAAACACTGCATGTTAGTGAAAGGCATATTGAAGAAGGATCAGCCGAGTGGTTCTTGTGGGAGAACAACTCCATTTGGCTCACTAACTTCACACACCATCAGGCTTCCAAGCAGCTCTCAAGGAAACTCAGTTTTCACACTCTATGCTTAGTGCCCTTTGAGTGCCTAGGACTGAAAAGAAGCTTGGTGAGCATCCCACACAAACGAATGCTCCACATGCGGGTTTCACATGCCACCAACTCCACATTCACAGGCAACTTCAGCGCCACAGCCGTTTTCAGATAGCCCTCAATGCAAAGGCTCTAGACGCAAATATTGTTGTGAGAGCTAATTCAATCAAGGAAACACTGCATGTTGGTGAAAGGCATATTGAAGAAAAATCAGCCGAGTGGTTCTTGTGGGAGAACAACTCCATTTGGCTCACTACCTTCACACACCATCAGGCTTCCAAGCAGCTCTCAAGGAAACTCAGTTTTCACACTCTGTGCTTAGTGCCCTTTGAGTGCCTAGGACTGAATTGAAGCTTGGTGAGCATCCCACACAAACGAATGCTCCACATGCGGGTTTCACATGCCACCAACTCCACATTCACTGGCAACTTCAGCGCCACAGCCGTTTTCAGATAGCCCTCAATGCAAAGGCTCTAGACGCAAATATTGGTGTGAGAGCTAATTCAATCAAGGAAACACTGCATGTTGGTGAAGGGCATATTGAAGAAGGATCAGCCGAGTGGTTCTTGTGGGAGAACAACTCCATTTGGCTCACTAACTTCACACACCATCAGGCTTCCAAGCAGCTCTCAAGGAAACTCAGTTTTCACACTCTATGCTTAGTGCCCTTTGAGTGCCTAGGACTGAAATGAAGCTTGGTGAGCATCCCACACAAACGAATGCTCCACATGCGGGTTTCACATGCCACCAACTCCACATTCACAGGCAACTTCAGCGCCACAGCCGTTTGCAGATAGCCCTCAATGCAAAGGCTCTAGACGCAAATATTGGCGTGAGAGCTAATTCAATCAAGGAAACACTGCATGTTTGTGAAAGGCATATTGAAGATGGATCAGCCGAGTGGTCCTTGTGGGAGAACAACTCCATTTGGCTCACTAACTTCACACACCATCAGGCTTCCAAGCAGCTCTCAAGGAAACTCAGTTTTCACACTCTATGCTTAGTGCCCTTTCAGTGCATTATCTAGGAATGAACCTGGTAGAGCATCCCACAAAAACCAATGCTCCACATGCGGGTTTCACATGCCACCAACTCCACATTCACAGGCAACTTCAGCGCCACAGCCGTTTTCAGATAGCATTCAATGAAAAGGCTCTAGACGCAAATATTGGTGTGAGAGCTAATTCAATCAAGGAAACACTGCATGTTGGTGAAGGGCATATTGAAGAAGGATCAGCCGAGTGGTTCTTGTGGGAGAACAACTCCATTTGGCTCACTAACTTCACACACCATCAGGCTTCCAAGCAGCTCTCAAGGAAACTGTTTTCACACTCTATGCTTAGTGCCCTTTCAGTGCATTATCTAGGAATGAACCTGGTAGAGCATCCCACACAAACGAATGCTCCACATGCGGGTTTCACATGCCACCAACTCCACATTCACAGGCAACTTCAGCGCCACAGCCGTTTTCAGATAGCCCTCAATGCAAAGGCTCTAGACGCAAATATTGGTGTGAGAGCTAATTCAATCAAGGAAACACTGCATGTTGGTGAAGGGCATATTGAAGAAGGATCAACCGAGTGGTTCTTGTGGGAGAACAACTCCATTTGGCTCACTAACGTCGCACACCATCAGGCTTCCAAGCAGCTCTCAAGGAAACTCAGTTTTCACACTCTATGCTTAGTGCCCTTTGAGTGCCTAGGACTGAAATGAAGCTTGGTGAGCATCCCACACAAACGAATGCTCCACATGCGGGTTTCACATGCCACCAACTCCACATTCACAGGCAACTTCAGCGCCACAGTCGTTTTCAGATAGCCCTCAATGCAAAGGCTCTAGACGCAAATATTGGTGTGAGAGCTAATTCAATCAAGGAAACACTGCATGTTGGTGAAGGGCATATTGAAGAAGGATCAGCCGAGTGGTTCTTGTGGGAGAACAACTCCATTTGGCTCACTAACTTCACACACCATCAGGCTTCCAAGCAGCTCTCAAGGAAACTCAGTTTTCAC
The DNA here is from genome assembly GCF_030435755.1 of Ochotona princeps. Lineage (NCBI taxonomy): Eukaryota > Metazoa > Chordata > Mammalia > Lagomorpha > Ochotonidae > Ochotona > Ochotona princeps. The sequence continues at coordinate 28,981 of NW_026696860.1, read as the reverse complement.
ACTCTATGCTTAGTGCCCTTTGAGTGCATTATCTAGGAATGAACCTGGTAGAGCATCCCACACAAACGCATGCTCCACATGCGGGTTTCACATGCCACCAACTCCACATTCACAGGCAACTTCAGCGCCACAGCCGTTTTCAGATAGCCCTCAATGCAAAGGCTCTAGACGCAAATATTGGTGTGAGAGCTAATTCAATCAAGGAAACACTGCATGTTGGTGAAAGGCATATTGAAGAAGGATCAGCCGAGTGGTTCTTGTGGGAGAACAACTCCATTTGGCTCACTAACTTCACACACCATCAGGCTTCCAAGCAGCTCTCAAGGAAACTCAGTTTTCACACTCTATGCTTAGTGCCCTTTGAGTGCATTATCTAGGAATGAACTTGGTGAGCATCCCACACCAACGAATGCTCCACATGCGGGTTTCACATGCAACCAACTCCACAATCACAGGCAACTTCAGCGCCACAGCCGTTTTCAGATAGTCCTCAATGCAAAGGCTCTAGACGCAAATATTGGTGTGAGAGCTAATTCAATCATGGAAACATTGCATGTTGGTGAAGGGCATATTGAAGAAGGATCAACCGAGTGATTCTTGTGGGAGAACAACTCCATTTGGCTCACTAACTTCACACACCATCAGGCTTCCAAGCAGCTCTCAAGGAAACTCAGTTTTCACACTCTATGCTTAGTGCCCTTTGAGTGCATTATCTAGGAATGAACCTGGTAGAGCATCCCACACAAACGAATGCTCCACATGCGGGTTTCACATGCCACCAACTCCACATTCACAGGCAACTTCAGCGCCACAGCCGTTTTCAGATAGCCCTCAATGCAAAGGCTCTAGACACAAATATTGGTGTGAGAGCTAATTCAATCAAGGAAACACTGCATGTTGGTGAAGGGCATATTGAAGAAGGATCAGCCGAGTGGTTCTTGTGGAACAACTCCATTTGGCTCACTAACGTCACACACCATCAGGCTTCCAAGCAGCTCTCAAGGAAACTCAGTTTTCACACTCTATGCTTAGTGCCCTTTGAGTGCATTATCTAGGAATGAACCTGGTAGAGCATCCCACACAAACGAATGCTCCACATGCGGGTTTCACATGCCACCAACTCCACATTCACAGGCAACTTCAGCGCCACAGCCGTTTTCAGATAGCCCTCAATGCATAGGCTCTAGACGCAAATATTGGTGTGAGAGCTAATTCAATCAAGGAAACACTGCATGTTGGTGAAGGGCATATTGAAGAAGGATCAACCGAGTGGTTCTTGTGGGAGAACAACTCCATTTGGCTCACTAACTTACACACACCATCAGGATTCCAAGCAGCTCTCAAGGAAACTCAGTTTTCACACTCTATGCTTAGTGCCCTTTCAGTGCATTATCTAGGAATGAACTTGGTAGAGCATCCCACACAAACGAATGCTCCACATGCGGGTTTCACATGCCACCAACTCCACATTCACAGGCAACTTCAGCGCCACAGCCGTTTTCAGATAGCCCTCAATGCATAGGCTCTAGACGCAAATATTGGTGTGAGAGCTAATTCAATCAAGGAAACACTGCATGTTGGTGAAGGGCATATTGAAGAAGGATCAACCGAGTGGTTCTTGTGGGAGAACAACTCCATTTGGCTCACTAACATACACACACCATCAGGATTCCAAGCAGCTCTCAAGGAAACTCAGTTTTCACACTCTATGCTTAGTGCCCTTTGAGTGCATTATCTAGGAATGAACTTGGTAGAGCATCCCACACAAACGAATGCTCCACATGCGGGTTTCACATGCCACCAACTCCACATTCACAGGCAACTTCAGCGCCACAGACGTTTTCAGATAGCCCTCAATGCAAAGACTCTAGACACAAATATTGGTGTGAGAGCTAATTCAATCAAGGAAACACTGCATGTTGGTGAAGGGCATATTGAAGAAGGATCAGCCGAGTGGTTCTTGTGGGAGAACAACTCCATTTGGCTCACTAACTTCACACACCATCAGGCTTCCAAGCAGCTCTCAAGGAAACTCAGTTTTCACACTCTATGCTTAGTGCCCTTTGAGTGCCTAGGACTGAAATGAAGCTTGGTGAGCATCCCACACAAACGAATGCTCCACATGCGGGTTTAACATGCCACCAACTCCACATTCACAGGCAACTTCAGCGCCACAGCCGTTTTCAGATAGCCCTCAATGCAAAGGCTCTAGATGCAAATATTGGTGTGAGAGCTAATTCAATCAAGGAAACACTGCATGTTGGTGAAGGGCATATTGAAGAAGGATCAGCCGAGTGGTTCTTGTGGGAGAACAACTCCATTTGGCTCACTAACTTCACACACCATCAGGCTTCCAAGCAGCTCTCAAGGAAACTCAGTTTTCACACTCTATGCTTAGTGCCCTTTGAGTGCCTAGGACTGAAATGAAGCTTGGTGAGCATCCCACACAAACGAATGCTCCACATGCGGGTTTCACATGCCACCAACTTCACATTCTCAGGAAACTTCATCGCCACAGACGTTTTCAGATAGCCCTCAATGCAAAGGCTCTAGACGCAAATATTGGTGTGAGAGCTAATTCAATCAAGGAAACACTGCATGTTGGTGAAGGGCATATTGAAGAAGGATCAGCCGAGTGGTTCTTGTGGGAGAACAACTCCATTTGGCTCACTAACTTCACACACCATCAGGCTTCCAAGCAGCTCTCAAGGAAACTCAGTTTTCACACTCTATGCTTAGTGCCCTTTGAGTGCATTATCTAGGAATGAACCTGGTAGAGCATCCCACACAAACGAATGCTCCACATGCGGGTTTCACATGCCACCAACTCCACATTCACAGGCAACTTCAGCGCCACAGCCGTTTTCAGATAGCCCTCAATGCAAAGGCTCTAGACGCAAATATTGGTGTGAGAGCTAATTCAATCAAGGAAACACTGCATGTTGGTGAAGGGCATATTGAAGAAGGATCAGCCGAGTGGTTCTTGTGGGAGAACAACTCCATTTGGCTCACTAACTTCACACACCATCAGGCTTCCAAGCAGCTCTCAAGGAAACTCAGTTTTCACACTCTATGCTTAGTGCCCTTTGAGTGCCTAGGACTGAAATGAAACTTGGTGAGCATCCCACACAAACGAATGCTAAACATGCGGGTTTCACATGCCACCAACTCCACATTCACAGGCAACTTCAGCGCCACAGACGTTTTCAGATAGCCCTCAATGCAAAGGCTCTAGACGCAAATATTGGTGTGAGAGCTAATTCAATCAAGGAAACACTGCATGTTGGTGAAGGGCATATTGAAGAAGGATCAGCCGAGTGGTTCTTGTGGGAGAACAGCTCCATTTGGCTCACTAACTTCACACACCATCAGGCTTCCAAGCAGCTCTCAAGGAAACTCAGTTTCCACACTCTATGCTTAGTGCCCTTTGAGTGCCTAGGACTGAAATGAAGCTTGGTGAGCATCCCACACAAACGAATACTCCACATGCGGGTTTCACATGCCACCAACTCCACATTGACAGGCAACTTCAGCGCCACAGCCGTTTTCAGATAGCCCTCAATGCAAAGGCTCTAGACGCAAATATTGGTGTGAGAGCTAATTCAATCAAGGAAACACTGCAGGTTAGTGAAAGGCATATTGAAGAAGGATCAGCCGAGTGGTCCTTGTGGGAGAACAACTGTATTTGGCTCACTAACTTCACACACCATCAGGCTTCCAAGCAGCTCTCAAGGAAACTCAGTTTTCACACTCTATGCTTAGTGCCCTTTGAGTGCATTATCTAGGAATGAACCTGGTAGAGCATCCCACACAAACGAATGCTGCACATGCGGGTTTCACATGCCACCAACTCCACATTCACAGGCAACTTCAGCGCCACAGCCGTTTTCAGATAGCCCTCAATGCAAAGGCTCTAGACGCAAATATTGGTGTGAGAGCTAATTCAATCAAGGAAACACTGCATGTTAGTGAAAGGCATATTGAAGAAGGATCAGCCGAGTGGTTCTTGTGGGAGAACAACTCCATTTGGCTCACTAACTTCACACACCATCAGGCTTCCAAGCAGCTCTCAAGGAAACTCAGTTTTCACACTCTATGCTTAGTGCCCTTTGAGTGCCTAGGACTGAAATGAAGCTTGGTGAGCATCCCACACAAACGAATGCTCCACATGCGGGTTTCACATGCCACCAACTCCACATTCTCAGGTAACTTCAGCGCCACAGCCGTTTTCAGATAGCCCTCAATGCAAAGGCTCTAGACGCAAATATTGGTGTGAGAGCTAATTCAATCAAGGAAACACTGCATGTTGGTGAAGGGCATACTAAAGAAGAATCAGCCGAGTGGTTCTTGTGGGAGAACAACTCCATTTGGCTCACTAACTTCACACACCATCAGGCTTCCAAGCAGCTCTCAAGGAAACTCAGTTTTCACATTCTATGCTTAGTGCCCTTTGATTGCATTATCTAGGAATGAACCTGGTAGAGCATCCCACACAAACGAATGCTCCACATGCGGGTTTCACATGCCACCAACTCCACATTCACAGGCAACTTCAGCGCCACAGCCGTTTTCAGGTAGCCCTCAATGCAAAGGCTCTAGACGCAAATATTGTTGTGAGAGCTAATTCAATCAAGGAAACACTGCATGTTGGTGAAATGCATATTGAAGAAAAATCAGCCGAGTGGTTCTTGTGGGAGAACAACTCCATTTGGCTCACTACCTTCACACACCATCAGGCTTCCAAGCAGCTCTCAAGGAAACTCAGTTTTCACACTCTGTGCTTAGTGCCCTTTGAGTGCCTAGGACTGAATTGAAGCTTGGTGAGCATCCCACACAAACGAATGCTCCACATGCGGGTTTCACATGCCACCAACTCCACATTCACTGGCAACTTCAGCGCCACAGCCGTTTTCAGATAGCCCTCAATGCAAAGGCTCTAGACGCAAATATTGGTGTGAGAGCTAATTCAATCAAGGAAACACTGCATGTTGGTGAAGGGCATATTGAAGAAGGATCAGCCGAGTGGTTCTTGTGGGAGAACAACTCCATTTGGCTCACTAACTTCACACACCATCAGGCTTCCAAGCAGCTCTCAAGGAAACTCAGTTTTCACACTCTATGCTTAGTGCCCTTTGAGTGCCTAGGACTGAAATGAAGCTTGGTGAGCATCCCACACAAACGAATGCTCCACATGCGGGTTTCACATGCCACCAACTCCACATTCACAGGCAACTTCAGCGCCACAGCCGTTTTCAGATAGCCCTCAATGCAAAGGCTCTAGACGCAAATATTGGCGTGAGAGCTAATTCAATCAAGGAAACACTGCATGTTTGTGAAAGGCATATTGAAGATGGATCAGCCGAGTGGTCCTTGTGGGAGAACAACTCCATTTGGCTCACTAACTTCACACACCATCAGGCTTCCAAGCAGCTCTCAAGGAAACTCAGTTTTCACACTCTATGCTTAGTGCCCTTTGAGTGCATTATCTAGGAATGAACCTGGTAGAGCATCCCACAAAAACCAATGCTCCACATGCGGGTTTCACATGCCACCAACTCCACATTCACAGGCAACTTCAGCGCCACAGCCGTTTTCAGATAGCATTCAATGAAAAGGCTCTAGACGCAAATATTGGTGTGAGAGCTAATTCAATCAAGGAAACACTGCATGTTGGTGAAGGGCATATTGAAGAAGGATCAGCCGAGTGGTTCTTGTGGGAGAACAACTCCATTTGGCTCACTAACTTCACACACCATCAGGCTTCCAAGCAGCTCTCAAGGAAACTGTTTTCACACTCTATGCTTAGTGCCCTTTCAGTGCATTATCTAGGAATGAACCTGGTAGAGCATCCCACACAAACGAATGCTCCACATGCGGGTTTCACATGCCACCAACTCCACATTCACAGGCAACTTCAGCGCCACAGCCGTTTTCAGATAGCCCTCAATGCAAAGGCTCTAGACGCAAATATTGGTGTGAGAGTTAATTCAATCAAGGACATTGCATGTTGGTGAAGGGCATATTGAAGAAGGATCAACCGAGTGGTTCTTGTGGGAGAACAACTCCATTTGGCTCACTAACGTCGCACACCATCAGGCTTCCAAGCAGCTCTCAAGGAAACTCAGTTTTCACACTCTATGCTTAGTGCCCTTTGAGTGCCTAGGACTGAAATGAAGCTTGGTGAGCATCCCACACAAACGAATGCTCCACATGCGGGTTTCACATGCCACCAACTCCACATTCACAGGCAACTTCAGCGCCACAATCGTTTTCAGATAGCCCTCAATGCAAAGGCTCTAGACGCAAATATTGGTGTGAGAGCTAATTCAATCAAGGAAACACTGCATGTTGGTGAAGGGCATATTGAAGAAGGATCAGCCGAGTGGTTCTTGTGGGAGAACAACTCCATTTGGCTCACTAACTTCACACACCATCAGGCTTCCAAGCAGCTCTCAAGGAAACTCAGTTTTCACACTCTATGCTTAGTGCCCTTTGAGTGCATTATCTAGGAATGAACCTGGTAGAGCATCCCACACAAACGAATGCTCCACATGCGGGTTTCACATGCCACCAACTCCACATTCACAGGCAACTTCAGCGCCACAGCCGTTTTCAGATAGTCCTCAATGCAAAGGCTCTAGACGCAAATATTGGTGTGAGAGCTAATTCAATCATGGAAACATTGCATGTTGGTGAAGGGCATATTGAAGAAGGATCAGCCGAGTGATTCTTGTGGGAGAACAACTCCATTTGGCTCACTAACTTCACACACCATCAGGCTTCCAAGCAGCTCTCAAGGAAACTCAGTTTTCACACTCTATGCTTAGTGCCCTTTGAGTGCATTATCTAGGAATGAACCTGGTAGAGCATCCCACACAAACGAATGCTCCACATGCGGGTTTCACATGCCACCAACTCCACATTCACAGGCAACTTCAGCGCCACAGCCGTTTTCAGATAGCCCTCAATGCAAAGGCTCTAGACACAAATATTGGTGTGAGAGCTAATTCAATCAAGGAAACACTGCATGTTGGTGAAGGGCATATTGAAGAAGGATCAGCCGAGTGGTTCTTGTGGGAGAACAACTCCATTTGGCTCACTAACGTCACACACCATCAGGCTTCCAAGCAGCTCTCAAGGAAACTCAGTTTTCACACTCTATGCTTAGTGCCCTTTGAGTGCATTATCTAGGAATGAACCTGGTAGAGCATCCCACACAAACGAATGCTCCACATGCGGGTTTCACATGCCACCAACTCCACATTGACAGGCAACTTCAGCGCCACAGCCGTTTTCAGATAGCCCTCAATGCATAGGCTCTAGACGCAAATATTGGTGTGAGAGCTAATTCAATCAAGGAAACACTGCATGTTGGTGAAGGGCATATTGAAGAAGGATCAACCGAGTGGTTCTTGTGGGAGAACAACTCCATTTGGCTCACTAACTTACACACACCATCAGGCTTCCAAGCAGCTCTCAAGGAAACTCAGTTTTCACACTCTATGCTTAGTGCCCTTTCAGTGCATTATCTAGGAATGAACTTGGTAGAGCATCCCACACAAACGAATGCTCCACATGCGGGTTTCACATGCCACCAACTCCACATTCACAGGCAACTTCAGCGCCACAGACGTTTTCAGATAGCCCTCAATGCAAAGACTCTAGACACAAATATTGGTGTGAGAGCTAATTCAATCAAGGAAACACTGCATGTTGGTGAAGGGCATATTGAAGAAGGATCAGCCGAGTGGTTCTTGTGGGAGAACAACTCCATTTGGCTCACTAACTTCACACACCATCAGGCTTCCAAGCAGCTCTCAAGGAAACTCAGTTTTCACACTCTATGCTTAGTGCCCTTTGAGTGCCTAGGACTGAAATGAAGCTTGGTGAGCATCCCACACAAACGAATGCTCCACATGCGGGTTTCACATGCCACCAACTCCACATTCACAGGCAACTTCAGCGCCACAGCCGTTTTCAGATAGCCCTCAATGCAAAGGCTCTAGATGCAAATATTGGTGTGAGAGCTAATTCAATCAAGGAAACACTGCATGTTGGTGAAGGGCATATTGAAGAAGGATCAACCGAGTGGTTCTTGTGGGAGAACAACTCCATTTGGCTCACTAACTTCACACACCATCAGGCTTCCAAGCAGCTCTCAAGGAAACTCAGTTTTCACACTCTATGCTTAGTGCCCTTTGAGTGCATTATCTAGGAATGAACCTGGTAGAGCATCCCACAAAAACCAATGCTCCACATGCGGGTTTCACATGCCACCAACTCCACATTCACAGGCAACTTCAGCGCCACAGCCGTTTTCAGATAGCATTCAATGAAAAGGCTCTAGACGCAAATATTGGTGTGAGAGCTAATTCAATCAAGGAAACACTGCATGTTGGTGAAGGGCATATTGAAGAAGGATCAGCCGAGTGGTTCTTGTGGGAGAACAACTCCATTTGGCTCACTAACTTCACACACCATCAGGCTTCCAAGCAGCTCTCAAGGAAACTGTTTTCACACTCTATGCTTAGTGCCCTTTCAGTGCATTATCTAGGAATGAACCTGGTAGAGCATCCCACACAAACGAATGCTCCACATGCGGGTTTCACATGCCACCAACTCCACATTCACAGGCAACTTCAGCGCCACAGCCGTTTTCAGATAGCCCTCAATGCAAAGGCTCTAGACGCAAATATTGGTGTGAGAGTTAATTCAATCAAGGAAACATTGCATGTTGGTGAAGGGCATATTGAAGAAGGATCAACCGAGTGGTTCTTGTGGGAGAACAACTCCATTTGGCTCACTAACTTCACACACCATCAGGCTTCCAAGCAGCTCTCAAGGAAACTCAGTTTTCACACTCTATGCTTAGTGCCCTTTGAGTGCCTAGGACTGAAATGAAGCTTGGTGAGCATCCCACACAAACGAATGCTCCACATGCGGGTTTCACATGCCACCAACTCCACATTCACAGGCAACTTCAGCGCCACAGTCGTTTTCAGATAGCCCTCAATGCAAAGGCTCTAGACGCAAATATTGGTGTGAGAGCTAATTCAATCAAGGAAACACTGCATGTTGGTGAAGGGCATATTGAAGAAGGATCAGCCGAGTGGTTCTTGTGGGAGAACAACTCCATTTGGCTCACTAACTTCACACACCATCAGGCTTCCAAGCAGCTCTCAAGGAAACTCAGTTTTCACACTCTATGCTTAGTGCCCTTTGAGTGCATTATCTAGGAATGAACCTGGTAGAGCATCCCACACAAACGAATGCTCCACATGCGGGTGTCACATGCCACCAACTCCACATTCACAGGCAACTTCAGCGCCACAGCCGTTTTCAGATAGCCCTCAATGCAAAGGCTCTAGACGCAAATATTGGTGTGAGAGCTAATTCAATCAAGGAAACACTGCATGTTGGTGAAAGGCATATTGAAGAAGGATCAGCCGAGTGGTTCTTGTGGGAGAACAACTCCATTTGGCTCACTAACTTCACACACCATCAGGCTTCCAAGCAGCTCTCAAGGAAACTCAGTTTTCACACCCTATGCTTAGTGCCCTTTGAGTGCATTATCTAGGAATGAACTTGGTGAGCATCCCACACCAACGAATGCTCCACATGCGGGTTTCACATGCAACCAACTCCACATTCACAGGCAACTTCAGCGCCACAGCCGTTTTCAGATAGTCCTCAATGCAAAGGCTCTAGACGCAAATATTGGTGTGAGAGCTAATTCAATCATGGAAACATTGCATGTTGGTGAAGGGCATATTGAAGAAGGATCAGCCGAGTGGTTCTTGTGGGAGAACAACTCCATTTGGCTCACTAACTTCACACACCATCAGGCTTCCAAGCAGCTCTCAAGGAAACTCAGTTTTCACACTCTATGCTTAGTGCCCTTTGAGTGCATTATCTAGGAATGAACCTGGTAGAGCATCCCACACAAACGAATGCTCCACATGCGGGTTTCACATGCCACCAACTCCACATTCACAGGCAACTTCAGCGCCACAGCCGTTTTCAGATAGCCCTCAATGCAAAGGCTCTAGACACAAATATTGGTGTGAGAGCTAATTCAATCAAGGAAACACTGCATGTTGGTGAAGGGCATATTGAAGAAGGATCAGCCGAGTGGTTCTTGTGGGAGAACAACTCCATTTGGCTCACTAACGTCACACACCATCAGGCTTCCAAGCAGCTCTCAAGGAAACTCAGTTTTCACACTCTATGCTTAGTGCCCTTTGAGTGCATTATCTAGGAATGAACCTGGTAGAGCATCCCACACAAACGAATGCTCCACATGCGGGTTTCACATGCCACCAACTCCACATTCACAGGCAACTTCAGCGCCACAGCCGTTTTCAGATAGCCCTCAATGCATAGGCTCTAGACGCAAATATTGGTGTGAGAGCTAATTCAATCAAGGAAACACTGCATGTTGGTGAAGGGCATATTGAAGAAGGATCAACCGAGTGGTTCTTGTGGGAGAACAACTCCATTTGGCTCACTAACTTACACACACCATCAGGCTTCCAAGCAGCTCTCAAGGAAACTCAGTTTTCACACTCTATGCTTAGTGCCCTTTCAGTGCATTATCTAGGAATGAACTTGGTAGAGCATCCCACACAAACGAATGCTCCACATGCGGGTTTCACATGCCACCAACTCCACATTCACAGGCAACTTCAGCGCCACAGCCGTTTTCAGATAGCCCTCAATGCAAAGACTCTAGACACAAATATTGGTGTGAGAGCTAATTCAATCAAGGAAACACTGCATGTTGGTGAAGGGCATATTGAAGAAGGATCAGCCGAGTGGTTCTTGTGGGAGAACAACTCCATTTGGCTCACTAACTTCACACACCATCAGGCTTCCAAGCAGCTCTCAAGGAAACTCAGTTTTCACACTCTATGCTTAGTGCCCTTTGAGTGCCTAGGACTGAAATGAAGCTTGGTGAGCATCCCACACAAACGAATGCTCCACATGCGGGTTTCACATGCCACCAACTCCACATTCACAGGCAACTTCAGCGCCACAGCCGTTTTCAGATAGCCCTCAATGCAAAGGCTCTAGATGCAAATATTGGTGTGAGAGCTAATTCAATCAAGGAAACACTGCATGTTGGTGAAGGGCATATTGAAGAAGGATCAGCCGAGTGGTTCTTGTGGGAGAACAACTCCATTTGGCTCACTAACTTCACACACCATCAGGCTTCCAAGCAGCTCTCAAGGAAACTCAGTTTTCACACTCTATGCTTAGTGCCCTTTGAGTGCCTAGGACTGAAATGAAGCTTGGTGAGCATCCCACACAAACGAATGCTCCACATGCGGGTTTCACATGCCACCAACTTCACATTCTCAGGAAACTTCATCGCCACAGACGTTTTCAGATAGCCCTCAATGCAAAGGCTCTAGACGCAAATATTGGTGTGAGAGCTAATTCAATCAAGGAAACACTGCATGTTGGTGAAGGGCATATTGAAGAAGGATCAGCCGAGTGGTTCTTGTGGGAGAACAACTCCATTTGGCTCACTAACTTCACACACCATCAGGCTTCCAAGCAGCTCTCAAGGAAACTCAGTTTTCACACTCTATGCTTAGTGCCCTTTGAGTGCATTATCTAGGAATGAACCTGGTAGAGCATCCCACACAAACGAATGCTCCACATGCGGGTTTCACATGCCACCAACTCCACATTCACAGGCAACTTCAGCGCCACAGCCGTTTTCAGATAGCCCTCAATGCAAAGGCTCTAGACGCAAATATTGGTGTGAGAGCTAATTCAATCAAGGAAACACTGCATGTTGGTGAAGGGCATATTGAAGAAGGATCAGCCGAGTGGTTCTTGTGGGAGAACAACTCCATTTGGCTCACTAACTTCACACACCATCAGGCTTCCAAGCAGCTCTCAAGGAAACTCAGTTTTCACACTCTATGCTTAGTGCCCTTTCAGTGCATTATCTAGGAATGAACTTGGTAGAGCATCCCACACAAACGAATGCTCCACATGCGGGTTTCACATGCCACCAACTCCACATTCACAGGCAACTTCAGCGCCACAGCCGTTTTCAGATAGCCCTCAATGCAAAGGCTCTAGACGCAAATATTGGTGTGAGAGCTAATTCAATCAAGGAAACACTGCATGTTGGTGAAGGGCATATTGAAGAAGGATCAGCCGAGTGGTTCTTGTGGGAGAACAACTCCATTTGGCTCACTAACTTCACACACCATCAGGCTTCCAAGCAGCTCTCAAGGAAACTCAGTTTTCACACTCTATGCTTAGTGCCCTTTGAGTGCATTATCTAGGAATGAACTTGGTAGAGCATCCCACACCAACGAATGCTCCACATGCGGGTTTCACATGCAACCAACTCCACATTCACAGGCAACTTCAGCGCCACAGCCGTTTTCAGATAGTCCTCAATGCAAAGGCTCTAGACGCAAATATTGGTGTGAGAGCTAATTCAATCATGGAAACATTGCATGTTGGTGAAGGGCATATTGAAGAAGGATCAACCGAGTGATTCTTGTGGGAGAACAACTCCATTTGGCTCACTAACTTCACACACCATCAGGCTTCCAAGCAGCTCTCAAGGAAACTCAGTTTTCACACTCTATGCTTAGTGCCCTTTGAGTGCATTATCTAGGAATGAACCTGGTAGAGCATCCCACACAAACGAATGGTCCACATGCGGGTTTCACATGCCACCAACTCCACATTCACAGGCAACTTCAGCGCCACATCCGTTTTCAGATAGCCCTCAATGCAAAGGCTCTAGACGCAAATATTGGTGTGAGAGCTAATTCAATCAAGGAAACACTGCATGTTGGTGAAGGGCATATTGAAGAAGGATCAGCCGAGTGGTTCTTGTGGGAGAACAACTCCATTTGGCTCACTAACTTCACACACCATCAGGCTTCCAAGCAGCTCTCAAGGAAACTCAGTTTTCACACTCTATGCTTAGTGCCCTTTGAGTGCCTAAGCCTGAAATGAAGCTTGGTGAGCATCCCACACAAACGAATGCTCCACATGCGGGTTTCACATGCCACCAACTTCACATTCTCAGGAAACTTCAGCGCCACAGACGTTTTCAGATAGCCCTCAATGCAAAGGCTCTAGACGCAAATATTGGTGTGAGAGCTAATTCAATCAAGGAAACACTGCATGTTGGTGAAGGGCATATTGAAGAAGGATCAGCCGAGTGGTTCTTGTGGGAGAACAACTCCATTTGGCTCACTAACTTCACACACCATCAGGCTTCCAAGCAGCTCTCAAGGAAACTCAGTTTTCACACTCTATGCTTAGTGCCCTTTGAGTGCCTAGGACTGAAATGAAGCTTGGTGAGCATCCCACACAAACGAATGCTCCACATGCGGGTTTCACATGCCACCAACTCCACATTCACAGGCAACTTCAGCGCCACAGCCGTTTTCAGATAGCCCTCAATGCAAAGGCTCTAGACGCAAATATTGGTGTGAGAGCTAATTCAATCAAGGAAACACTGCATGTTAGTGAAAGGCATATTGAAGAAGGATCAGCCGAGTGGTCCTTGTGGGAGAACAACTCCATTTGGCTCACTAACTTCACACACCATCAGGCTTCCAAGCACCTCTCAAGGAAACTCAGTTTTCACACTCTATGCTTAGTGCCCTTTGAGTGCATTATCTAGGAATGAACCTGGTAGAGCATCCCACACAAACGAATGCTCCACATGCGGGTTTCACATGCCACCAACTTCACATTCTCAGGAAACTTCAGCGCCACAGACGTTTTCAGATAGCCCTCAATGCAAAGGCTCTAGACGCAAATATTGGTGTGAGAGCTAATTCAATCAAGGAAACACTGCATGTTGGTGAAGGGCATATTGAAGAAGGATCAGCCGAGTGGTTCTTGTGGGAGAACAACTCCATTTGGCTCACTAACTTCACACACCATCAGGCTTCCAAGCAGCTCTCAAGGAAACTCAGTTTTCACACTCTATGCTTAGTGCCCTTTGAGTGCCTAGGACTGAAATGAAGCTTGGTGAGCATCCCACACAAACGAATGCTCCACATGCGGGTTTCACATGCCACCAACTCCACATTGACAGGCAACTTCAACGCCACAGCCGTTTTCAGATAGCCCTCAATGCAAAGGCTCTAGACGCAAATATTGGTGTGAGAGCTAATTCAATCAAGGAAACACTGCATGTTAGTGAAAGGCATATTAAAGAAGGATCATCCGAGTGGTCCTTGTGGGAGAACAACTCCATTTGGCTCACTAACTTCACACACCATCAGGCTTCCAAGCAGCTCTCAAGGAAACTCAGTTTTCACACTCTATGCTTAGTGCCCTTTGAGTGCATTATCTAGGAATGAATCTGGTAGAGCATCCCACACAAACGAATGCTCCACATGCGGGTTTCACATGCCACCAACTCCACATTCACAGACAACTTCAGCGCCACAGCCGTTTTCAGATAGCCCTCAATGCAAAGGCTCTAGACGCAAATATTGGTGTGAGAGCTAATTCAATCAAGGAAACACTGCATGTTGGTGAAGGGCATATTGAAGAAGGATCAGCCGAGTGGTTCTTGTGGGAGAACAACTCCATTTGGCTCACTAACTTCACACACCATCAGGCTTCCAAGCAGCTCTCAAGGAAACTCAGTTTTCACACTCTATGCTTAGTGCCCTTTGAGTGCATTATCTAGGAATGAACCTGGTAGAGCATCCCACACAAACGAATGCTCCACATGCGGGTTTCACATGCCACCAACTCCACATTCACAGGCAACTTCAGCGCCACAGCCGTTTTCAGATAGCCCTCAATGCACAGCCTCTAGATTCAAATATTGTTGTGAGAGCTAATTCAATCAAGGAAACATTGCATGCTGGTGAAGGGCATATTGAAGAAGGATCAACCGAGTGGTTCTTGTGGGAGAACAACTCCATTTGGCTCACTAACTTCACACACCATCAGGCTTCCAAGCAGCTCTCAAGGTAACTCAGTTTTCACACTCTATGCTTAGTGCCCTTTGAGTGCCTAGGACTGAAATGAGTCTGGTAGAGCATCCCACACAAACGAATGCTCCACATGCGGGTTTCACATGCCACCAACTCCACATTCACAGGCAACTTCAGCGCCACAGCCGTTTTCAGATAGCCCTCAATGCAAAGGCTCTAGACGCAAATATTGGTGTGAGAGCTAATTCAATCAAGGAAACACTGCATGTTAGTGAAAGGCATATTGAAGAAGGATCAGCCGAGTGGTCCTTGTGGGAGAACAACTCCATTTGGCTCACTAACTTCACACACCATCAGGCTTCCAAGCAGCTCTCAAGGAAACTCCGTTTTCACACTCTATGCTTAGTGCCCTTTGAGTGCATTATCTAGGAATGATCCTGGTAGAGCATCCCACACAAACGAATGCTCCACATGCGGGTTTCACATGCCACCAACTCCACATTCACAGGCAACTTCAGCGCCACAGCCGTTTTCAGATAGCCCTCAATGCAAAGGCTCTAGACGCAAATATTGGTGTGAGAGCTAATTCAATCAAGGAAACATTGCATGTTGGTGAAGGGCATATTGAAGAAGGATCAGCCGAGTGGTTCTTGTGGGAGAACAACTCCATTTAGCTCACTAACTTCACACACCATCAGGCTTCCAAGCAGCTCTCAAGGAAACTCAGTTTTCACACTCTATGCTTAGTGCCCTTTGAGTGCCTAGGACTGAAATGAAGCTTGGTGAGCATCCCACACAAACGAATGCTCCACATGCGGGTTTCACATGCCACCAACTCCACATTCACAGGCAACTTCAGCGCCACAGCCGTTGTCAGATAGCGCTCAATGCAAAGGCTCTAGACGCAAATATTGGTGTGAGAGCTAATTCAATCAAGGAAACACTGCATGTTGGTGAAGGGCATATTGAAGAAGGATCAGCCGAGTGGTTCTTATGAGAGAACAACTCCATTTGGCTCATTAACTTCACACACCATCAGGCTTCCAAGCAGCTCTCAAGGAAACTCAGTTTTCACACTCTATGCTTAGTGCCCTTTGAGTGCCTAGGACTGAAATGAATCTGGTAGAGCATCCCACACAAACGAATGCTCCACATGCTGGTTTCACATGCCACGAACTCCACATTCACAGGCAACTTCAGCGCCACAGCCGTTTTCAGATAGCCCTCAATGCAAAGGCTCTAGACGCAAATATTGGTGTGAGAGCTAATTCAATCAAGGAAACATTGCATGTTGGTGAAGGGCATATTGAAGAAGGATCAGCCGAGTGGTTCTTGTGGGAGAACAACTCCATTTGGCTCACTAACTTCACACACCATCAGGCTTCCAAGCAGCTCTCAAGGAAACTCAGTTTTCACACTCTATGCTTAGTGCCCTTTGAGTGCATTATCTAGGAATGAACCTGGTAGAGCATCCCACACAAACGAATGCTCCACATGCGGGTTTCACATGCCACCAACTCCACATTCACAGGCAACTTCAGCGCCACAGCCATTTTCAGATAGCCCTCAATGCAAAGGCTCTAGACGCAAATATTGGTGTGAGAGCTAATTCAATCAAGGAAACATTGCATGTTGGTGAAGGGCATATTGAAGAAGGATCAGCCGAGTGGTTCTTGTGGGAGAACAACTCCATTTGGCTCACTAACTTCACACACCATCAGGCTTCCAAGCAGCTCTCAAGGAAACTCAGTTTTCACACTCTATGCTTAGTGCCTTTTGAGTGCCTAGGACTGAAATGAAGCTTGGTGAGCATCCCACACAAACGAATGCTCCACATGCGGGTTTCACATGCAACCAACTCCACATTCACAGGCAACTTCAGCGCCACAGCCGTTTTCAGATAGCCCTCAATGCAAAGGCTCTAGACGCAAATATTGGTGTGAGAGCTAATTCAATCAAGGAAACACTGCATGTTGGTGAAGGGCATATTGAAGAAGGATCAGCCGAGTGGTTCTTGTAGGAGAACAACTCCATTTGGCTCACTAACTTCACACACCATCAGGCTTCCAAGCAGTTCTCAAGGAAACTCAGTTTTCACACTCTATGCTTAGTGCCCTTTGAGTGCATTATCTAGGAATGAACCTGGTAGAGCATCCCACACAAACGAATGCTCCACATGCGGGTTTCACATGCCACCAACTCCACATTCACAGGCAACTTCAGCGCCACAGCCGTTTGCAGACAGCCCTCAATGCAAAGGCTCTAGACGCAAATATTGGTGTGAGACCAAATTCAATCAAGGAAACACTGCATGTTGGTGAAGGGCATATTGAAGAAAATCAGCCAAGTGGTTCTTGTGGGAGAACAACTCCATTTGGCTCACTAACGTCACACACCATCAGGCTTCCAAGCAGCTCTCAAGGAAACTCCGTTTTCACACTCTATGCTTAGTGCCCTTTGAGTGCATTATCTAGGAATGAACCTGGTAGAGCATCCCACACAAACGAATGCTCCACATGCGGGTTTCACATGCCACCAACTCCACATTCACAGGCAACTTCAGCGCCACAGCCGTTTTCAGATAGCCCTCAATGCAAAGGCTCTAGACGCAAATATTGGTGTGAGAGCTAATTCAATCAAGGAAACATTGCATGTTGGTGAAGGGCATATTGAAGAAGGATCAGCCGAGTGGTTCTTGTGGGAGAACAACTCCATTTGGCTCACTAACTTCACACACCATCAGGCTTCCAAGCAGCTCTCAAGGAAACTCAGTTTTCACACTCTATGCTTAGTGCCCTTTGAGTGCCTAGGACTGAAATGAAGCTTGGTGAGCATCCCACACAAACGAATGCTCCACATGCGGGTTTCACATGCCACAAACTCCACATTCTCAGGCAACTTCAGCGCCACAGCCGTTTTCAGATAGCCCTCAATGCAAAGGCTCTAGACGCAAATATTGGTGTGAGAGCTAATTCAATCAAGGAAACACTGCATGTTGGTGAAGGGCATATTGAAGAAGGATCAGCCGAGTGGTTCTTGTGGGAGAACAACTCCATTTAGCTCACTAACTTCACACACCATCAGGCTTCCAAGCAGCTCTCAAGGAAACTCAGTTTTCACACTCTATGCTTAGTGCCCTTTGAGTGCCTAGGACTGAAATGAATCTGGTAGAGCATCCCACACAAACGAATGCTGCACATGCGGGTTTCACATGCCACCAACTCCACATTCACAGGCAACTTCAGCGCCACAGCCGTTTTCAGATAGCCCTCAATGCAAAGGCTTTAGACGCAAATATTGGTGTGAGAGCTAATTCAATCAAGGAAACACTGCATGTTGGTGAAGGGCATATTGAAGAAGGATCAGCCGAGTGGTTCTTGTGGGAGAACAACTCCATTTGGCTCACTAACTTCACACACCATCAGGCTTCCAAGCAGCTCTCAAGGAAACTCAGTTTTCACACTCTATGCTTAGTGCCTTTTGAGTGCCTAGGACTGAAATGAAGCTTGGTGAACATCCCACACAAACGAATGCTCCACATGCGGGTTTCACATGCAACCAACTCCACATTCACAGGCAACTTCAGCGCCACAGCCGTTTTCAGATAGCCCTCAATGCAAAGGCTCTAGACGCAAATATTGGTGTGAGAGCTAATTCAATCAAGGAAACACTGCATGTTGGTGAAGGGCATATTGAAGAAGGATCAGCCGAGTGGTTCTTGTGGGAGAACATATCCATTTGGCTCACTAACTTCACACACCATCAGGCTTCCAAGCAGCTCTCAAGGAAACTCAGTTTTCACACTCTATGCTTAGTGCCCTTTGACTGCATTATATAGGA
The DNA here is from genome assembly GCF_030435755.1 of Ochotona princeps. Classification (NCBI taxonomy): domain Eukaryota; kingdom Metazoa; phylum Chordata; class Mammalia; order Lagomorpha; family Ochotonidae; genus Ochotona; species Ochotona princeps. The sequence continues at coordinate 10,196 of NW_026696860.1, read as the reverse complement.
ATGAACCTGGTAGAGCATCCCACACAAACGAATGCTCCACATGCGGGTTTCACATGCCACCAACTCCACATTCACAGGCAACTTCAGCGCCACAGCCGTTTTCAGATAGCCCTCAATGCAAAGGCTCTAGACGCAAATATTGGTGTGAGAGCTAATTCAATCAAGGAAACACTGCATGTTGGTGAAGGGCATATTGAAGAAGGATCAGCCGAGTGGTTCTTGTGGGAGAACAACTCCATTTGGCTCACTAACTTCACACACCATCAGGCTTCCAAGCAGCTCTCAAGGAAACTCCGTTTTCACACTTTATGCTTAGTGCCTTTTGAGTGCCTAGGACTGAAATGAAGCTTGGTGAGCATCCCACACAAACGAATGCTCCACATGCGGGTTTCACATGCCACCAACTCCACATTCACAGGCAACTTCAGCGCCACAGCCGTTTTCAGATAGCCCTCAATGCAAAGGATCTAGACGCAAATATTGGTGTGAGAGCTAATTCAATCAAGGAAACATTGCATGTTGGTGAAGGGCATATTGAAGAAGGATCAGCCGAGTGGTTCTTGTGGGAGAACAACTCCATTTGGCTCACTAACTTCACACACCATCAGGCTTCCAAGCAGCTCTCAAGGAAACTCAGTTTTCACACTCTATGCTTAGTGCCCTTTGAGTGCATTACTAGGATTGAACCTGGTAGAGCATCCCACACAAACCAATGCTCCACATGCGGGTTTCACATGCCACCAACTCCACATTGACAGGCAACTTCAGCGCCACAGCCGTTTTCAGATAGCCCTCAATGCAAAGGCTCTAGACGCAAATATTGGTGTGAGAGCTAATTCAATCAAGGAAACATTGCATGTTGGTGAAGGGCATATTGAAGAAGGATCAGCCGAGTGGTTCTTGTGGGAGAACAACTCCATTTGGCTCACTAACTTCACACACCATCAGGCTTCCAAGCAGCTCTCAAGGAAACTCAGTTTTCACACTCTATGCTTAGTGCCCTTTGAGCGCATTACTAGGAATGAACCTGGTAGAGCATCCCACACAAACGAATGCTCCACATGCGGGTTTCACATGCCACCAACTCCACATTGACAGGCAACTTCAGCGCCACAGCCGTTTTCAGATAGCCCTCAATGCAAAGGCTCTAGACGCAAATATTGGTGTGAGACCTAATTCAATCAAGGAAACACTGCATGTTGGTGAAGGGCATATTGAAGAAAATCAGCCAAGTGGTTCTTGGGGAAGAACAACTCCATTTGGCTCACTAACGTCACACACCATCAGGCTTCCAAGCAGCTCTCAAGGAAACTCAGTTTTCACACTCTATGCTTAGTGCCCTTTGAGTGCATTATCTAGGAATGAACCTGGTAGAGCATCCCACACAAACGAATGCTCCACATGCGGGTTTCACATGCCACCAACTCCACATTCACAGGCAACTTCAGCGCCACAGCCGTTTTCAGATAGCCCTCAATGCAAAGGCTCTAGATTCAAATATTGGTGTGAGAGCTAATTCAATCAAGGAAACACTGCATGTTGGTGAAGGGCATATTGAAGAAGGATCAGCCGAGTGGTTCTTGTGGGAGAACAACTCCATTTGGCTCACTAACGTCACACACCATCAGGCTTCCAAGCAGCTCTCAAGGAAACTCAGTTTTCACACTCTATGCTTAGTGCCCTTTGAGTGCATTATCTAGGAATGAACCTGGTAGAGCATCCCACACAAACGAATGCTCCACATGCGGGTTTCACATGCCACCAACTCCACATTCACAGGCAACTTCAGCGCCACAGCCGTTTTCAGATAGCCCTCAATGCAAAGGCTCTAGACGCAAATATTGGTGTGAGAGCTAATTCAATCAAGGAAACACTGCATGTTAGTGAAAGGCATATTGAAGAAGGATCAGCCGAGTGGTTCTTGTGGGAGAACAACTCCATTTGGCTCACTAACTTCACACACTATCAGGCTTCCAAGCAGCTCTCAAGGAAACTCCGTTTTCACACTCTATGCTTAGTGCCCTTTGAGTGCATTATCTAGGAATGAACCTGGTAGAGCATCCCACACAAACCAATGCTCCACATGCGGGTTTCACATGCCACCAACTCCACATTCACAGGCAACTTCAGCGCCACAGCCGTTTTCAGATAGCCCTCAATGCAAAGGCTCTAGACGCAAATATTGGTGTGAGAGTTAATTCAATCAAGGAAACACTGCATGTTGGTGAAGGGCATACTGAAGAAGGATCGGCCGAGTGGTTCTTGTGGGAGAACAACTCCATTTGGCTCACTAACTTCACACACCATCAGGCTTCCAAGCAGCTCTCAAGGAAACTCAGTTTTCACACTCTATGCTTAGTGCCCTTTGAGTGCCTAGGACTGAAATGAAGCTTGGTGAGCATCCCACACAAACGAATGCTGCACATGCGGGTTTCACATGCCACCAACTCCACATTCTCAGGCAACTTCAGCGCCACAGCCGTTTTCAGATATCGCTCAATGCAAAGGCTCTATACGCAAATATTGGTGTGAGAGCTAATTCAATCAAGGAAACACTGCATGTTGGTGAAGGGCATATTGAAGAAGGATCAGCCGAGTGGTTCTTGTGGGAGAACAACTCCATTTGGCTCACTAACTTCACACACCATCAGGCTTCCAAGCAGCTCTCAAGGAAACTCAGTTTTCACACTCTATGCTTAGTGCCCTTTGAGTGCCTAGGACTGAAATGAATCTGGTAGAGCATCCCACACAAACGAATGCTCCACATGCGGGTTTCACATGCCACCAACTCCACATTCACAGGCAACTTCAGCGCCACAGCCGTTTTCAGATAGCCCTCAATGCAAAGGCTCTAGACGCAAATATTGGTGTGAGAGCTAATTCAATCAAGGAAACACTGCATGTTGGTGAAGGGCATATTGAAGAAGGATCAGCCGAGTGGTTCTTGTGGGAGAACAACTCCATTTGGCTCACTAACTTCACACACCATCAGGCTTCCAAGCAGCTCTCAAGGAAACTCAGTTTTCACACTCTATGCTTAGTGCCCTTTGAGTGCATTATCTAGGAAGGAACCTGGTAGAGCATCCCACACAAACGAATGCTGCACATGCGGGTTTCACATGCCACCAACTCCACATTGACAGGCAACTTCAGCGCCACAGCCGTTTTCAGATAGCCCTCAATGCAAAGGCTCTAGACGCAAATATTGGTGTGAGAGCTAATTCAATCAAGGAAACACTGCATGTTGGTGAAGGGCATATTGAAGAAGGATCAGCCGAGTGGTTCTTGTGGGAGAACAACTCCATTTGGCTCACTAACTTCACACACCATCAGGCTTCCAAGCAGCTCTCAAGGAAACTCAGTTTTCACACTCTAAGCTTAGTGCCCTTTGAGTGCCTAGGACTGAAATGAAGCTTGGTGAGCATCCCACACAAACGAATGCTCCACATGCGGGTTTCACATGCCACCAACTCCACATTCACAGGCAACTTCAGCGCCACAGCCGTTTTCAGATAGCCCTCAATGCAAAGGCTCTAGACGCAAATATTGGTGTGAGAGCTAATTCAATCAAGGAAACACTGCATGTTGGTGAAGGGCATATTGAAGAAGGATCAGCCTAGTGGTTCTTGTGGGAGAACAACTCCATTTGGCTCACTAACTTCACACACCATCAGGCTTCCAAGCAGCTCTCAAGGAAACTCAGTTTTCACACTCTAAGCTTAGTGCCCTTTGAGTGCCTAGGACTGAAATGAAGCTTGGTGAGCATCCCACACAAACGAATGCTCCACATGCGGGTTTCACATGCCACCAACTCCACATTGACAGGCAACTTCAGCGCCACAGCCGTTTTCAGATAGCCCTCAATGCAAAGGCTCTAGACGCAAATATTGGTGTGAGAGCTAATTCAATCAAGGAAACACTGCATGTTGGTGAAGGGCATATTGAAGAAGGATCAGCCGAGTGGTTCTTGTGGGAGAACAACTCCATTTGGCTCACTAACTTCACACACCATCAGGCTTCCAAGCAGCTCTCAAGGAAACTCAGTTTTCACACTCTATGCTTAGTGCCCTTTGAGTGCATTATCTAGGAATGAACCTGGTAGAGCATCCCACACAAACGAATGCTCCACATGCGGGTTTCACATGCAACCAACTCCACATTCACAGGCAACTTCAGCGCCACAGCCCTTTTCAGATAGGCCTCAATGCAAAGGCTCTAGACGCAAATATTGGTGTGAGAGCTAATTCAATCAAGGAAACACTGCATGTTGGTGAAGGGCATATTGAAGAAGGATCAACCGAGTGGTTCTTGTGGGAGAACAACTCCATTTGGCTCACTAACTTCACACACCATCAGGCTTCCAAGCAGCTCTCAAGGAAACTCAGTTTTCACACTCTATGCTTAGTGCCCTTTGAGTGCCTAGAACTGAAATGAAGCTTGGTGAGCATCCCACACAAACGAATGCTGCACATGCGGGTTTCACATGCCACCAACTCCGCATTCACAGCCAACTTCAGCGCCACAGCCGTTTTCAGATAGCCCTCAATGCAAAGGCTCTAGACGCAAATATTGGTGTGAGAGCTAATTCAATCAAGGAAACACTGCATGTTGGTGAAGGGCATATTGAAGAAGGATCAGCCGAGTGGTTCTTGTGGGAGAACAACTCCATTTGGCTCACTAACTTCACACACCATCAGGCTTCCAAGCAGCTCTCAAGGAAACTCAGTTTTCACACTCTATGCTTAGTGCCCTTTGAGTGCATTATCTAGGAAGGAACCTGGTAGAGCATCCCACACAAACGAATGCTGCACATGCGGGTTTCACATGCCACCAACTCCACATTGACAGGCAACTTCAGCGCCACAGCCGTTTTCAGATAGCCCTCAATGCAATGGCTCTAGACGCAAATATTGGTGTGAGAGCTAATTCAATCAAGGAAACACTGCATGTTGGTGAAGGGCATATTGAAGAAGGATCAGCCGAGTGGTTCTTGTGGGAGAACAACTCCATTTGGCTCACTAACTTCACACACCATCAGGCTTCCAAGCAGCTCTCAAGGAAACTCAGTTTTCACACTCTATGCTTAGTGCCCTTTGAGTGCCTAGAACTGAAATGAAGCTTGGTGAGCATCCCACACAAACGAATGCTCCACATGCGGGTTTCACATGCCACCAACTCCACATTCACAGCCAACTTCAGCGCCATAGCCGTTTTCAGATAGCGCTCAATGCAAAGGCTCTAGACGCAAATATTGGTGTGAGAGCTAATTCAATCAAGGAAACACTGCATGTTGGTGAAGGGCATATTGAAGAAGGATCAGCCGAGTGGTTCTTGTGGGAGAACAACTCCATTTGGCTCACTAACTTCACACACCATCAGGCTTCCAAGCAGCTCTCAAGGAAACTCAGTTTTCACACTCTATGCTTAGTGCCCTTTGAGTGCATTATCTAGGAATGAACCTGGTAGAGCATCCCACACAAACGAATGCTCCACATGCGGGTTTCACATGCCACCAACTCCACATTGACAGGCAACTTCAGCGCCACAGCCGTTTTCAGATAGCCCTCAATGCAAAGGCTCTAGACGCAAATATTGGTGTGAGAGCTAATTCAATCAAGGAAACACTGCATGTTGGTGAAGGGCATATTGAAGAAGGATCGGTCGAGTGGTTCTTGTGGGAGAACAACTCCATTTGGCTCACTAACTTCACACACCATCAGGCTTCCAAAACAGCTCTCAAGGAAACTCAGTTTTCACACTCTAAGCTTAGTGCCCTTTGAGTGCCTAGGACTGAAATGAAGCTTGGTGAGCATCCCACACAAACGAATGCTGCACATGCGGGTTTCACATGCCACCTACTCCACATTCTCAGGCAACTTCAGCGCCACAGCCGTTTTCAGATAGCGCTCAATGCAAAGGCTCTAGACGCAAATATTGGTGTGAGAGCTAATTCAATCAAGGAAACACTGCATGTTGGTGAAGGGCATATTGAAGAAGGATCAGCCGAGTGGTTCTTGTGGGAGAACAACTCCATTTGGCTCACTAACTTCACACACCATCAGGCTTCCAAGCAGCTCTCAAGGAAACTCAGTTTTCACACTCTATGCTTAGTGCCCTTTGAGTGCATTATCTAGGAAGGAACCTGGTAGAGCATCCCACACAAACGAATGCTCCACATGCGGGTTTCACATGCCACCAACTCCACATTCACAGGCAACTTCAGCGCCACAGCCGTTTTCAGATAGCCCTCAATGCAAAGGCTCTAGACGCAAATATTGGTGTGAGAGCTAATTCAATCAAGGAAACACTGCATGTTGGTGAAGGGCATATTGAAGAAGGATCAGCCGAGTGGTTCTTGTGGGAGAACAACTCCATTTGGCTCACTAACTTCACAAACCATCAGGCTTCCAAACAGCTCTCAAGGAAACTCAGTTTTCACACTCTAAGCTTAGTGCCCTTTGAGTGCCTAGGACTGAAATGAAGCTTGGTGAGCATTCCACACAAACGAATGCTGCACATCAGGGTTTCACATGCCACCTACTCCACATTCTCAGGCAACTTCAGCGCCACAGCCGTTTTCAGATAGCGCTCAATGCAAAGGCTCTAGACGCAAATATTGGTGTGAGAGCTAATTCAATCAAGGAAACACTGCATGTTGGTGAAGGGCATGTTGAAGAAGGATCAGCCGAGTGGTTCTTGTGGGAGAACAACTCCATTTGGCTCACTAACTTCACACACCATCAGGCTTCCAAGCAGCTCTCAAGGAAACTCAGTTTTCACACTCTATGCTTAGTGCCCTTTGAGTGCATTATCTAGGAATGAACCTGGTAGAGCATCCCATACAAACGAATGCTCCACATGCGGGTTTCACATGCAACCAACTCCACATTCACAGGCAACTTCAGCGCCACAGCCGTTTTCAGATAGCCCTCAATGCAAAGGCTCTAGATGCAAATATTGGTGTGAGAGCTAATTCAATCAAGGAAACACTGCATGTTGGTGAAGGGCATATTGAAGAAGGATCAGCCGAGTGGTTCTTGTGGGAGAACAACTCCATTTGGCTCACTAACTTCACACACCATCAGGCTTCCAAGCAGCTCTCAAAAAAACTCAGTTTTCAAACTCTATGCTTAGTGCCTTTTTAGTGCCTAGGACTGAAATGAAGCTTGGTGAGCATCCCACACAAGCGAATGCTCCACATGCGGGTTTCACATGCCACCAACTCCACATTCACAAGCAACTTCAGCGCCACAGCCGTTTTCAGATAGCCCTCAATGCAAAGGCTCTAGACGCAAATATTGGTGTGAGACCTAATTCAATCAAGGAAACACTGCATGTTGGTGAAGGGCATATTGAAGAAGGATCAGCCGAGTGGTTCTTGTGGGAGAACAACTCCATTTGGCTCACTAACTTCACAAACCATCAGGCTTCCAAACAGCTCTCAAGGAAACTCAGTTTTCACACTCTAAGCTTAGTGCCCTTTGAGTGCCTAGGACTGAAATGAAGCTTGGTGAGCATCCCACACAAACGAATGCTGCACATGAGGGTTTCACATGCCACCTACTCCACATTCTCAGGCAACTTCAGCGCCACAGCCGTTTTCAGATAGCCCTCAATGCAAAGGCTCTAGACGCAAATATTGGTGTGAGAGCTAATTCAATCAAGGAAACACTGCATGTTGGTGAAGGGCATGTTGAAGAAGGATCAGCCGAGTGGTTCTTGTGGGAGAACAACTCCATTTGGCTCACTAACTTCACACACCATCAGGCTTCCAAGCAGCTCTCAAGGAAACTCAGTTTTCACACTCTATGCTTAGTGCCCTTTGAGTGCATTATCTAGGAATGAACCTGGTAGAGCATCCCATACAAACGAATGCTCCACATGCGGGTTTCACATGCAACCAACTCCACATTCACAGGCAACTTCAGCGCCACAGCCGTTTTCAGATAGCCCTCAATGCAAAGGCTCTAGATGCAAATATTGGTGTGAGAGCTAATTCAATCAAGGAAACACTGCATGTTGGTGAAGGGCATATTGAAGAAGGATCAGCCGAGTGGTTCTTGTGGGAGAACAACTCCATTTGGCTCACTAACTTCACACACCATCAGGCTTCCAAGCAGCTCTCAAAAAAACTCAGTTTTCACACTCTATGCTTAGTGCCTTTTTAGTGCCTAGGACTGAAATGAAGCTTGGTGAGCATCCCACACAAGCGAATGCTGCACATGCGGGTTTCACATGCCACCAACTCCACATTCACAGGCAACTTCAGCGCCACAGCCGTTTTCAGATAGCCCTCAATGCAAAGGCTCTAGACGCAAATATTGGTGTGAGAGCTAATTCAATCAAGGAAACACTGCATGTTGGTGAAGGGCATATTGAAGAAGGATCAGCCGAGTGGTTCTTGTGGGAGAACAACTCCATTTGGCTCACTAACTTCACACACCATCAGGCTTCCAAGCAGCTCTCAAGGAAACTCAGTTTTCACACTCTAAGCTTAGTGCCCTTTGAGTGCCTAGGACTGAAATGAAGCTTGGTGAGCATCCCACACAAACGAATGCTCCACATGCGGGTTTCACATGCCACCAACTCCACATTGACAGGCAACTTCAGCGCCACAGCCGTTTTCAGATAGCCCTCAATGCAAAGGCTCTAGACGCAAATATTGGTGTGAGAGCTAATTCAATCAAGGAAACACTGCATGTTGGTGAAGGGCATATTGAAGAAGGATCAGCCGAGTGGTTCTTGTGGGAGAACAACTCCATTTGGCTCACTAACTTCACACACCATCAGGCTTCCAAGCAGCTCTCAAGGAAACTCAGTTTTCACACTCTATGCTTAGTGCCCTTTGAGTGCATTATCTAGGAATGAACCTGGTAGAGCATCCCACACAAACGAATGCTCCACATGCGGGTTTCACATGCAACCAACTCCACATTCACAGGCAACTTCAGCGCCACAGCCCTTTTCAGATAGGCCTCAATGCAAAGGCTCTAGACGCAAATATTGGTGTGAGAGCTAATTCAATCAAGGAAACACTGCATGTTGGTGAAGGGCATATTGAAGAAGGATCAACCGAGTGGTTCTTGTGGGAGAACAACTCCATTTGGCTCACTAACTTCACACACCATCAGGCTTCCAAGCACCTCTCAAGGAAACTCAGTTTTCACACTCTATGCTTAGTGCCCTTTGAGTGCCTAGAACTGAAATGAAGCTTGGTGAGCATCCCACACAAACGAATGCTGCACATGCGGGTTTCACATGCCACCAACTCCGCATTCACAGCCAACTTCAGCGCCACAGCCGTTTTCAGATAGCCCTCAATGCAAAGGCTCTAGACGCAAATATTGGTGTGAGAGCTAATTCAATCAAGGAAACACTGCATGTTGGTGAAGGGCATATTGAAGAAGGATCAGCCGAGTGGTTCTTGTGGGAGAACAACTCCATTTGGCTCACTAACTTCACACACCATCAGGCTTCCAAGCAGCTCTCAAGGAAACTCAGTTTTCACACTCTATGCTTAGTGCCCTTTGAGTGCATTATCTAGGAAGGAACCTGGTAGAGCATCCCACACAAACGAATGCTGCACATGCGGGTTTCACATGCCACCAACTCCACATTGACAGGCAACTTCAGCGCCACAGCCGTTTTCAGATAGCCCTCAATGCAAAGGCTCTAGACGCAAATATTGGTGTGAGAGCTAATTCAATCAAGGAAACACTGCATGTTGGTGAAGGGCATATTGAAGAAGGATCAGCCGAGTGGTTCTTGTGGGAGAACAACTCCATTTGGCTCACTAACTTCACACACCATCAGGCTTCCAAGCAGCTCTCAAGGAAACTCAGTTTTCACACTCTATGCTTAGTGCCCTTTGAGTGCCTAGAACTGAAATGAAGCTTGGTGAGCATCCCACACAAACGAATGCTCCACATGCGGGTTTCACATGCCACCAACTCCACATTCACAGCCAACTTCAGCGCCACAGCCGTTTTCAGATAGCGCTCAATGCAAAGGCTCTAGACGCAAATATTGGTGTGAGAGCTAATTCAATCAAGGAAACACTGCATGTTGGTGAAGGGCATATTGAAGAAGGATCAGCCGAGTGGTTCTTGTGGGAGAACAACTCCATTTGGCTCACTAACTTCACACACCATCAGGCTTCCAAGCAGCTCTCAAGGAAACTCAGTTTTCACACTCTA